>NC_135995.1:4934942-4940084 GCF_053455715.1 Rhinoraja longicauda
TGCATGCAGCGCGCTCCCTGCATCCCAATCCCCGCCCCACATTCAACGCAGCCTCAGCAATGCAGTCTCTGAATGCAATGCACCTTCTGCGCGTTTAAACCCCCCCACCTCACGCATTTAATGCAACGCTGTCCGCTGCATGTGATGCATTCGCGGCGATGCAGTTTCTCAATGCAACGATGCCCCTTCTGCAATTCAACACCCTCCCGTGCATTTAATGCATTTTCAGCAGCGCATGCAACCCCACTCGTGTAATGCATTCACCAGGCGGGAGACCGCGCATTGCATGCGACGCAAGTCACTGCATTTAAACGCGCCCACCGAGGTCTTCCCATGCGTGCTTCTGCACGACTGCACGTCCGCCCGGCAACGATGCAGCTACGGCGACGGCGAGGGAAACGAACGCAGCAACAATGCAGCAAAGTTGGAGCAAAAATGGAGCAAAGGAGGAACAACAATGCAGCAAAGAAGTGGGGCGACAATGCAGCCAAAGAAGGGGCAACAATGCAGCAAGGGGCAACGATGCAGCAAGGAGGGGCAACGATGCAGCTCCAACGCAGCAACAATGCAGCACAACGCAGCCCGGACGCGGTTCTTGTCCGAAGAGCCTCTGCGATGGAGGTTTCTGCGGATGCGGCTGGCTTTTTTGTTCAAAGAAAATACCAATAAATGCTTGTGAACGCTCACTGGAAATGGTGATAGACGGGGAGAGGGAGGGAAGGGTAGAGGGGAGGAGAGTGGGAGAGAAATAGGAGGGGAGAGGAGGGGAGGGGAGAGTGGAAGAGAAAGAGGAGGGGAGGGGGAGAGTGGGAGGGGGAGAGGGAGAGGGAAGGAGAGAGGGAGAGGGGAGAGGACAGAGAAAGAGGAGGGGAGGGGAGAGTGGGAGAGAAAGAGGAGGGGAGAGAGGAGAGGGAAGGAGAGGGAGAGGGGAGAGGAGAGAGAAAGAGGAGGGGAGAGGAGGGGAGGGGGGGAGTGGGAGAGAAAGAGGATGGGAGAGGAGGGGAAGGGGAGAGATGGGAGGGGGAGAGGGGGAGAGAGAAGGAGGGGGAGAGGGAGAGGAGAGAGGGAGAGAAAGAGGAGGGGGTAGGAGAGGGGGAGAGGGGAGAGGAGAGCGGGGAGAGAAGAGAGGGGGCAGGGGTGAGAGGGAGAAGGGGAGACGGAAGGGGAGAGGGACAGGAGGGAGAGAAGGAGGGGGGAGAGAGAGAGAGGAGGGGGAGAGGGAGTGATGGAGAGAGGGGAAGGGTGGGTGGAGGGTGGGAGTCATTTTTTGGTCTAATACACTAGCCACAGACACAACAAACACACGGGGAATGAGGCCCTTCCCTCCCCCTCCCTCCCTCCCTCCCTCTCTCTTTCTACCTCCCTCTCTCTCCCTTCCTCCCTCCCTCCTTCCTGCCCTCTCTCTCTCCTCCCTCTCCTCACCCCCATTCTGTCTCTAGCGATCCAAATTACATTCACAAACCCTCCACCGATGCATGTGTCCTCCAGTGCACGCAAACCCCCAATGCATGCACCTGTATCCATTGCATGAACAGAGTGAAGGGGAAGGGATGAGAGGAGGGGGGGCGACTAGCACATGCAACCGTATCCAGTGCATGCACAGCCTCCCCCACACTCATACAACAATGCATGCACCCCAAGCCAGCGCTCCCTCACCATGCCCCATCTACACAGTCCCACCTGCCCACACCGACCAACATGCCCCATCTAAACTAGTCCCACCTGCCCACACCGACCAACATGCCCCATCTACACTAGTGCCACCTGCCCACACCGACCAACATGCCCGATCTACACTAGTCCCACCTGCCCACACCGGCCAACGTGCCCCATCTACACTAGTCCCTCCTGCCCCACACCAACCAATATGCCCCATCTACACTAGTCCCACCTGCCCACACCCGGCCAACATGCCCCATCTACACTAGTTCCCACCTGCCCACACCGACCAACATGCCCCATCTACACTAGTCCCACCTGCCCACAACGGCCAACATGCCCCATCTACACTAGTCCCACCTGCCCACACCTACCAACATGCCCCATCTACACTAGTCCCACCTGCCCACAGCGACCAACATGCCCCATCTACACTAGTCCCACCTGCCTACACCGGCCAACATGCTCCCATCTACACTAGTCCCACCTGCCCACACCGGCCAACATGCCCCATCTACACTAGTCCCACCTGCCCACACCGGCCACCATGCCCCATCTACACTAGTCCCACCTGCCCACACCGACCAACATGCCCCATCTACACTAGTCCCACCTACCCACACTGACCAACATGCCCCATCTGCACTAGTCCCACCTGCCCACACCGACGAACATGCCCCATCTACACTAGTCCCACCAGCCAAATGGACAAACATGCCCAATCTACACTAGTCCCACCTGCCCACACAGGCCAACATGCCCCATCTACACTAGTCCACCTGCCCCACCTTCACTAGTCCCACCTGCCCACACCGGCCAACATGCGCCCATCTACACTAGTCCCACCTGCCCACACCGACCAACATGCCCCCATCTACACTAGTCCCACCTGCCCACACCGAACAACATGCCCCATCTACACTAGTCCCACTGCTCACACCGACCAGCATGCCCCATCTACACTAGTCCCACCTGCCCACACCGGCCAACATGCCCCATCTACACTAGTCCCACCAGCCCACACCAGGCCAACATGCCCCATCTACACTAGTCCCCACCTTGCCCACACCGGCCAACATGCCCCATCTACAACTAGTCCCACCTGCCACACCGACCAACATGCCCCATCTACACTAGTCCACCTGCCCACACCGCCAACATGCCCCATCTACACTAGTCCCACCTGCCCACTACCGGCCAACATGCCCCATCTACACTAGTCCCACCTGCCCCCATCTACACTAGTCCCACCTGCCCACACCGGCCAACATGCCCCATCTACACTAGTCCCACCTGCCCACAGCGACCAACATGCCCCATCTACACTAGTCCCACCTGCCCACAACCGGCCAACATGCTCCCATCTACACTAGTCCCACCTGCCCACACCGGCCACATGCCCCATCTACACTAGTCCACCTGCCCACAACCGGCCAACATGCCCCATCTACACTAGTCCCACCTGCCCCATCTACACTAGTCCCACCTGCCCACACAGGCCAACATGCCCCATCTACACTAGTCCCACCTGCCCACACCGACCAACATGCCCATCTACACTAGTCCCCACTCTGCCCACACCGACCACATGCCCCATCAACACTAGTCCCACCTGCCCACCACCGACGAACATGCCCCATCTACACTGTCCCACCTACCCACACCGACCAACATGCCCCATCTATAGTCCCACCTGCTCACACCGGCCAGAATGCCCCCACCTACACTAGTCCACCTGCCAAATGGACCAACATGCCCCATCTACACTAGTCCCCACCTGCCCACACCGACCAACATGCCCCATCTATTGTCCCACCTGCTCACACCGGCCAGAATGCCCCACCTACACTAGTCCCACCTGCCAAATGGACAAACATGCCCCATCTACACTAGTCCCACCTTCCCACACCTACCAACATGCCCATCTACACTAGTCCCACCTGCCCACACTCACCGACCAACATGCCCCATCAACACTAGTCCCACCTGCCCACACCGACCAACATGCCCCATCTACACTAATCTCACCTGCCACACACCGACCAACATGCCCCACCTACACTAGTCCCACCTACCCACACCGACCAACATGCCCCATCTTACACTAGTCCCACCTGCCCACTACCGACGAACATGCCCCATCTACACTAGTCCCACCTGCCCCACACCGACCAACATGCCCCATCTATAGTCCCACCTGCTCACACCGGCCAGAATGCCCTCATCTACACTAGTCCCACCACCTGCAAATGGACAAACATGCCCCATCTTCACTAGTCCCTCCTGCCCACACCGGCCAACATGCCCCATCAACACTAGTCCCACCTGCCCATACCGGACGAACATGCCCCATCTACACTAGCCCCACCTGCCCACACCGACCAACATGCCCCATCTACACTAGTCCCACCTGCCCACACCGACCAACATGCCCCATCTACACTAGTCCCACCTGCTCACACCGGCCAGAATGCCCCATCTACACTAGTCCCACCTGCCAAATGGACAATCATGCCCAATCTACACTAGTCCCACCTGCCCACACCGGCCAACATGCCCCATCTACACTAGTCCCACCTGCCCACACCGGCCAACATGCCCCATCTACACTAGTCCCACCTGCCCAACCACCGGCCAACATGCCCCATCTACACTAGTCCCACCTGCCCACAGCGACCAACATGCCCCATCTACACTAGTCCCCACCTGCCCACACCGGCCAACATGCTCCCATCTACACTATTCCCACCTGCCCACACCGGCCATCATTGCCCCATCTACACTAGTCCCACCTGCTCACACCGGCCAACATGCCCCATCTACACTAGTCCCACCTGCCCCATCTACACTAGTCCCATCTGCCCACACCGGCCAACATGCCCCATCTACACTAGTCCCACCTGCCCACTACCGACCAACATGCCGCATCTACCACTAGTCCACCACCTGCCCACAACCGACCAACATGCCCCATCAACACTAGTCCCCACCTGCCCACACCGACCAACATGCCCCATCTACACTAATCCCACCTGCCCACACCGACCAACATGCCCCCATCTACACTAGTCCCACCTACCCACACCGACCAACATGCCCCCATCTACACTAGTCCCACCTGCCCCACACCGACGAACATGCCCCATCTACACTAGTCCCACCTGCCCACACCGACCAACATGCCCCATCTATAGTCCCACCTGCTCACACCGGCCAGAATGCCCCATCTACACTAGTCCCACCTGCCAAATGGACAAACATGCCCCAATCTTCACTAGTCCCTCCTGCCCACACCGGCCAACATGCCCCATCAACACTCGTCCCACCTGCCCATACCGACGAACATTGCCCCATCTACACTAGTCCCCACCTGCCCACACCGACCAACATGCCCCATCTACACTAGTCCCACCTGCCCACACCGACCAACATGCCACATCTACACTAGTCCCACCTGCTCACACCGGCCAGAATGCCCCATCT
>NC_135995.1:4940584-4947584 GCF_053455715.1 Rhinoraja longicauda
TGTATCTTCCTTAGTGAAGACAGATCCAAAGTACCGGTTTAACTCGTCTGCCATTTCGTTGTTTCCCATAATAAATTCCCCCGCTTCTGTCTTCAAGGGACCCACATTTGCCTTGCCTTGCATTAGTAAGCAAGCCTTTTTCCGCACTAGTTCTATGTTTAGTTCTTAGATACAGCGCGGAAACAGGCCCTTCGGCCCACCGAGTCCGCGCCGACCAGCAATCCCCGCACACACACACTATCACACACACACACACACACACACACACACACACACGCACGCACGCACGCATGCACGCACGCACGCACACACACACACACACACACACACACACACGCACACGCGCACACGCGCGCACACACGCGCACACACACGCACACATGCGCACACGCGCACGCGCACACACACACACACACACACACACACTAGAGGACAATTTATAATTTTTTACCTAAGCCAATTAACCTACAAACCCTTTTAGTCTTTGGAGTGTGGGAGGAAACCGGAGCGCCCGGAGAAAACCCACGCAGGTCACGGGGAGAGAACGTGCGCACAAACACCGTACAGACAGAGCCCGCGGTCGGGATGGAACCCGGGTCTCTGGCGCCGTGAGGCAGCAGCTCTACCCGCTGCACCACCGTGACCGCCCTTAATTCGGGTCAATAGACAATAGGTGCAGGAGGAGGCCATTCGGTCCTTCGAGCCTGTACGCACCGCCATTCACCGTGATCATGGCTGATCATTCATAATCAGTACCCCGTTCCTGCCCTCTCCCCATACCCCCTGACTCCGCTATCCTTAAGAGCTCTATCTAGCTCTCTCTTGAATGCATTCAGTGAATTGGCCTCCACTGCCTTCTGAGGCAGAGAATTCCACAGATTTAGAACTCTCTGACTGGAAAAGTTTTTCCTCATCTCCGTTCTAAATGGCCTAACCCTTATTCTTAAACTGTGTGTGGCCCCTGGTTCTTGACTCCCCCAACATTGGGAACATGTTTCCTGCTTCTAGCATGTCCAATCCCTTAATAATCTTATATGTTTCAATAAGATCCCCTCTCATCCTTCTAAATTCCAGTGTAAAAAAGCCTAGTCGCTCCAGTCTTTCAACGTACGACAGTCCCGCCATCCCGGGGATTAACCTAGTGAACCTACGCTGCACGCCCTCAATAGCAAGAATGTCCTTCCTCAAATTTGGAGACCAAAACAGCACACAGTACTCAGTCTGAGGAAGGGCCTCGACCCGAAACGTCACCCATTCCTTCTCTCCTGAGATGCTGCCTGACCTGCTGAGTTACTCCAGCATTTTGTGAATAAATACCTTTGATTTGTACCAGTATCTGCAGTTATTTTGTTACACGGTACTCCAGGTGAGGTCTCACTAGGGCCCTGTACAACTGCAGAAGGACCTCTTTGCTCCTATACTCAACTCCTCTTGTTATGAAGGCCAACATGCCATTGGCTTTCTTCACTGCCTGCTGTACCTGCATGCTTCCTTTCAGTGACTGATGCACTAGGACACACAGATCTCTTTGTACTTCCCCTTTTCCTAACTTGACACCATTCAGATAATAATCCGCCTTCCTATTCTTACTATCAAAGTGGATAACCTCACACTTATCCACATTAAACTGCATTTGCCATGCATCCGCCCACTCACACAACCTGTCCAAGTCACCCTGCAACCTCATAGCATCTTCCTCACAGTTCACACTACCACCCAGCTTTGTATCATCTGCAAATTTGCTAATGTTACTTTTAATCCCTTCATCCAAGTCATTAATATATATTGTAAATAGCTGCGGTCCCAGCACCGAGCCTTGCGGTACCCCACTAGTTACTGCCTGCCATTCTGTAAGGGACCCATTTATCCCCACTCTTTGTTTCCTGTCTGCCAACCAATTTTCTATCCATGTCAGTACCCTACCTCCAATACCATGTGCTCTAATCTTGCCCACTAATCTCCTATGTGGGACCTTATCAAAGGCTTTCTGAAAGTCCAGGCACACTGCAGGCAATACTCCAGGTGCGGTCTCACTAGGGCCCTGTACAACTGCAGAAGGACCTCTTTGCTTCTATGCTCAACTCCACTTGTCATGAAGGCCAACATGCCATTGGCTTTCTTCACTGCCTGCTGTACCTGCACGCTGACTTTCGGTGACTGATGAACAAGGACACCCAGATCTCGTTGTACGTCCCCTTTTCCTAACTTGACACCATTCAGATAATAATCTGCCTTCCTGTTCTTGCCACCAAAGTGGACAACCTCACACTTATCCATATGGGGTGGGACTTTATCTCGGGATGACGTGCTCTGCGGGGATACTCACACTTGCCCCTAAGTGTGAGTTCATCCGATCGGCTGCTTCCCACTTCGTTGGTGGCTTCGCACACGTACTTCCCGAAGTCCGGGTAGGATATGGACGAATATTCCAGGTCGGGACTCGTTCTCCTTTGGATTTCAGTTCCGTTTCTGTACCAGGTGTAGCCCTGGACTGGTGGATACGCCGCAACGGAACTGCAGCTGAGACGGACTCTGTCCCCTTCGCTCAAAGTGCTGCCTCTCATCCCGTTCACACTCAGCGAGGCGGTGACGTTACGGGGTTGGACTGAGAACAGAGAGAGAGAGAGACACACACACACACACACACACACACACACACACACACACACACACACACACACACACACACACACCCCACACACACACACACACACACACACACACACACACACACACACACACACACACACACACCCCACACACACACACACAGAAGAATGAACGAATGACCAAATAAGTTTATTGGCTAGGTATCACAACAGCTGGAGCAACTCAGCGGGTCAGGCAGAAACACAGAAACATAGCCCCTACAGCTCTATCTAACTCTCTCTTAAATCCTTCCAGTGAATCGGCCTCCACTGCCCTCTGTGGCAGAGAATCCCACACATTCACAACTCTCTGGGTGGAAAAGTTTCTCCTCAACTCTGTTCTAAACGGCCTCCCCTTTATACTTAGACTGTGTGTGTGGCCCCTGGTTCTGGACTCCCTCGACATTGGGAACATGTTTCCTGCCTCTAGCTTGTCCAATCTCTTAATAATCTTATAAATTTCTATAAGATCCCCTCTCATCCTTCTAAATTCCAGTGAAAACAAGCCCAGTCGCTACCGGTCTTTCAACATACGACAGTCCCGCCATCCCAGGGATTAACGTGGTGAACCTACGCTGCACTGCCTCAATAGCAAGGACGTCCTTCCTCAAATTAGTAGACCAAAACTGCACACAGTACTCCAGGTGTGGTCTCACTAGGGCCCTGTACAACTGCAGAAGGACCTCTTTGCTCCTGTACTCAACTCCCCTTGTTATGAAGGCCAACATTCCATTGGCTTTCTTCACTGCCTGCTGTACCTGCATGCTTCCTTTCAGTGACTGATGCACTAGGACATCCAGATCTCCTGCCCACACCGGCCAACATGCCCCATCTACACTAGTCCCACCTGCCCATACCGGCCAACATGCCCCATCTACAGTAGTCCCACCTTGCCCACACTGACCAACATGCCCCAGCTACACTAGTCCCACCTGCCCACACCAGCCAACATGCCCCATCTACACTAGTCCCACCTGCCCACACCGGCCAACATGCCCCATCTACACTAGTCCCACCTGCCCATACCGGCCAACATGCCCCATCTACAGTAGTCCCACCTGCCCACACCGGCCAACATGCCCCATCTACACTAGTCCCACCTGCCCATACCGGCCAACATGCCCCATCTACAGTAGTCCCACCTTGCCCACACCGGCCAACATGCCCCAGCTACACTAGTCCCACCTGCCCACACCAGCCAACATGCCCCATCTACACTAGTCCCACCTGCCCACACCGGCCAACATGCCCAATCTACACTAGTTCCACCTGCCCACATCGGCCAACATGCCCCATCTACACTAGTCCCACCTGCCCACACCGGCCAACATGCCCCATCTACACTAGTCCCACCTGCCCACACCGGCCAACATGCCCCATCTACACTAGTCCCACCTGCCCGCGTTTGGCCCATATCCTTCCAATCCCGTCCTATCCATGTATCTGTCCAACTGTTTCTTAAACGTTGGGATAGTCGCAGCCTCAACTACCTCCTCCGGCAGCTCGTTCCATACACCCACCACCCTCTGTGTGGAAAGGTTGCCCCTCAAATTCCTATTAAATCTTTCCCCCTCTCATCTTGAACCCGTGTCCTCTGGTCCTCGATTCCCCTACTCTGGGCAAGAGACTCTGTGCGTCTACCCGATCTATTCCCCTCGTGATTTTGTACACCTCTATAAGATCGCCCCTCATCCTCCTGCGCTCCAAGGAACAGAGTCCCAGCCTGGCCCCAACCTCTCCCTGGAGCTCAGGCCCCTCGAGTCCTGGCAACATCCTCGTGATAGGGGTGTAGGTGCCGGAGAGAGGGGGGAAGGGGGTCACAGAGAAGGGGAGAGGGGAGGAGGGGGGGGGAAAGGGAGGGGAGGGGGTTACAGAAATGGGGAGAGGTGGTGTAGGAGAGGGGGGGGATTACTGAGACGGGGTGAGGGGAGGAGGGGGGGAAGGGAGGGGAGGGGGTTACAGAAATGGGGAGAGGTGGTGTAGGAGAGGGGAGGGGATTACAGAGACGGGGTGAGGGGAGGAGAGGTGAGGGGGTTACAGAGATGGGGAAATGGGGTGCAGAGGAGAGGGGAGGAGAGGGGAGGAGAGGGGAGGGGGTTAAGGAGATGGGGATAGGGGGTGTAGGGGCGGGAGGGGAGGGGGTTACAGAGATGGGGAGAGGGGAGGAGAGTGGAGGGGAGGGGGTTACAGAGGCGGGGAGAGGGGGTGTAGGGAGTGGAGGGGAGGGGGTTAGAGGGAGAGGGAGAGGGAGGTGAGAGGCCAGACACATACAGACACATTCAGAAGGGGGCTATGTTTTGAGCGACCTACACATGACCTTCAGTGTTCTCGCTGTTCGGACGAATGATGTCCCGTTTCCAAACCTGGCGTCGCAAAAAACCTCTCTTTCTTCGTACGTGGGCAAATGTTCCACCGTGCTGGAGTGGACCCAGTGCTGATCCTGGTAAACCACGAGGGTCTCGGCAGGCGGAGGGGAGCGGGGTGCCAGAGGAATTGAGGAGCGTCGTCGGGGCAGTAACTGTGCAGGGAGCATGTCAGAGACACCGCCCTCCCCTCCACGACCCGTCCCGGGTCACCAATCTCCGGCATCTCCGGCTCTCCTGATGGATCGGAATCAGAATCAGAATCGGAAACAGAATCGGAATCGGAATCAGAATCGGAATAGGAATTGGAATCATGATCATGATCATAATCATAATCATAATCATAATCATAATCATAATCATAATCATAATCATAATCATAATCATAATCATAATCGTAATCGTAATCAGTATCAGAAATCGGAATCGGAATCGGAATCGGAATCAGAATTGGAATCATAATTGGAATCGGAATCGGAATCAGAATCAGAATCACAATCAAAATCGTAGTCATCATCATAATCATAATCGTAATCATAATAATCATACTAATGATCATGATCGGAATCATAATCATAATCATGATCGGAATCATAATCATAATCATGATCGGAATCATAATCATAATCAGGATCGGAATCATAATCATAATCAATCATAATCATAATCATAATCATAATCATAATCATAATCATAATCATAATCATAATCATAATTCAGAATCCAGAAATCGGAAATCGGAAATCATAAATCATAAATCATAAATCATAAATCATAAATCATAAATCATAAATCATAAATCATAAATCATATATCATAAATCATAAATCATAAATCATTAATCATAAATCATAAATCATAAATCATAAATCATAAATCATAATCATAAATCATAATCATAATCATAATCATAATCATAATCATAATCATGATCATAATCATAATCATAATCATAATCATAATCATAATCATAATCAATATCGGAATCAGAATCAGAATCACAATCAAAATCGTAGTCATCATCATAATCATAATCATAATCATAATCATAATCATAATCATAATCATAATCATAATCATAATAATCATACTAATGATCATGATCATAATCATAATGATGATCATGATCGGAATCATAATCATAATCATAATTGGAATCAGAATCAGTATCAGTATCAGTATCATAATCATAATCATAATCATATTCATAATTGGAATCAGAATCAGAATCAGAATCAGAATCAGTGTCATAATCATAATCATAATCATAATCATAATCATAATCATATCATAATCATAATCATAATCATAATCATAATCATAATCATAATGAATGGCGGTGCTGGCTCGAAGGGCCGAATGGCCTCCTCCTGCACCTATTTTCAGTGTTTCTATGTTTCTGTGTTATCTCACCTGACACCAGAAGATTCACGCCGATGGGATCCGACCATTTATCAGAGCCTTCAAGGCGGAAAAAGTATTTGCCACTGTCCGCCGATCTTAGGTCCTTGAGCGTCAAGGAACAGTTCTGATCCTCCATGCTACCCTCAAAGTGCACACGTTGTTTATAATCGTCCCCACTCCCGCCTGAGGTGGTGTACAACGCGTGTCCCGTGGAAGTTGTCGTCTTTCAGCCACATCCCGGTCCAGGGAACATACGTGTCCTGGGACACACGGAAACGACACGGGATGGTCACGCAACCCCCATCACGGGAGCGGACAGAGACCGGGTCCCACACCGCCCAGCCGGCGGCCCCTGGAAGAAACCAGAGACGGCGTGAGAGAAATGCAGACAAGAGCTCGGAGCCACAGGTAGAGTTGCTGCCTCACAGCGCACTAAACAATCAACAACAGACAATAGACAATAGGTGCAGGAGGAGGCCACTCGGCCCTTCGAGCCTGTACGCACCGCCATTCATTGTGATCACGGCTGATCGTCCACAATCAGTAACTCGTGCCTGCCTTCTCCCCATATCCCTTGATTCCCAC
>NC_135995.1:4948084-4975580 GCF_053455715.1 Rhinoraja longicauda
AGATGGAGAGAGGCGGGAGAGAGAGAGAGGGGGAGGGAGGGGGAAAAGGACTCACCGTCATGTCCCCATCACACCTGAAAGCAAATAAAATCACATCTATGTCACAGAGAGATCCTTCACCCATCCATCTCATCGATCAGCCGAACCCATTCGTTAACAAGAGTGATACAGCGTGGAAACAGGCCCTTCGGCCCAACTTGTCCACACCGACCAAAATGCCCCATCTACACTAGTCCCACCTGCCCACACCAGCCAACATGCCCCATCTGCATTAGTCCTACCTGCCCACACCGACCAACATGCCCCATCTACACTAGTCCCACCTGCCCACACCGACCAACATGCCCCACCTACACTAGTCCCACCTGCCCACACCGGCCAACATGCCCCATCTATACTAGACCCACCTGCCCACACCGGCCAACATGCCGCATCTACACTAGTCCCACCTGCCCACACCAGCCAACATGCCCCATCTGCACTAGTCCCACCTGCCCACACCGACCAACATGCCCCATCTATACTAGTCCCACCTGCTCACACCGACCAACATGCCCCTCTACACTAGTCCCACCTTCCCACACCGGCCAACATGCCCCGTCTACACTACTCCTACCTGCCCACACCAACCAACATGCCCCATCTACACTAGTCCCACCTGCCCACACCGGCCAACATGCCCCACCTACACTAGTCCCACCTGCCCGCGTTTGGCCCATATCCCTCCAAACCCGTCCTATCCATGTACCTGTCCAACTGTTTCTTAAACGTTGGGATAGTCCCAGCCTCAACTACCTCCTCCGGCAGCTCGTTCCATACACCCTCCACCCTCTGTGTGGAAAGGTTACCCCTCAGATTCCTGTTAAATCCTTCAATAGTCTAATAAGTCAGGAGACTGGCTGAAGAAATTGCAGATGCTGGTTTACACCGAAGATAGGTACAAAGTGCTGGAGTAACTCAGCGGGTCGGGCAGCATCTCTGTGGAGAACGTGGACAGGTATAAAGTGCTGGGGTAACTCAGCGGGTCAGGCAGCATCTCTGGAGAGACGGAATGGGCAATGTTTCGGGTCCAGACCCTTCTTCGGAAGAGGAGTTTTTGGAAAATAAGGGGAAATGATTAAATCTGTGAGTCATCTTGTGTTTCGAAATGTCCTCTTTCTTGATGATGGTCCTTTCCTGTAACTGATTTCCGTTTTCTGACCAATCTTTGAGGTGTTGCAACTGTGCCTGACCAGATCTTGGAAAGCCCCTGTTGCAGGAAGGAACTGAAGATGCTGGTTTACACCCAAGATAGACTCAAAGTGGTGGAGTAACTCAGCGGGTCAGGCAGCGTCTCTGTGGAGAACGTGGACAGGTACAAAGTGCTGGAGTAACTCAGCGGGTCAGGCAGCGTCTCTGTGGAGAACGTGGACAGGTACAAAGTGCTGGAGTAACTCAGCGGGTCGGGCAGCGTCTCTGTGGAGAACGTGGACAGGTACAAAGTGCTGGAGTAACTCAGCGGGTCGGGCAGCGTCTCTGTGGAGAACGTGGACAGGTACAAAGTGCTGGAGTAACTCAGCGTGTCGGGCAGCATCTCTGTGGGGAACGTGGACAGGTACAAAGTGCTGGAGTAACTCAGCGGGTCGGGCAGCATCTCTGGAGAGAAGGAATGGGTGACGTTTTGGTTTGAGTCTGAAGAAGTGTCTCGACCTGAAACTTCACCCATTCCTTCTCTCCAGAGATGCTGCCCGACCCGCTGAGTTACTCCAGCACTTTGTACCTGTCCACGTTCTCCACAGAGATGCTGCCCGACCCGCTGAGTTACTCCAGCACTTTGAGTCAATCTTGTGTGTAAACCAGCATCTGCAGTTCCTTCCTGCAACACACACGCACGCACACACATTCGCGCACACACACACGCACAAACGCACACACACGCACACGCACACACACAACATCACACACACACACGCAAACACGCACACGCACACACACACACGCAAACGCGCACGCACACACACGCATACACACACACACTCTCAGACGCACACACACTGGGGTATATTGCCCTCAATAGGAAGAATATCCTTCCTCGTATATGGGGACCAAAACTGCACACAGTACTCCAGGTACGAGAGGAGAGGAGAGGAGAGGAGAGGAGAGGAGAGGAGAGGAGAGGAGAGGAGAGGAGGGGAGAGGAGAGGAGAGGAGAGGAGGGAGAGGAGAGGAGAGGAGGGGAGGAGAGGGGAGGAGGGGAGGAGAGGGGAGGGGAGGAGGGGTGGAGAGGGGAGGAGAGGAGGGGAGGGGAGAGGAGAGGAGAGGGGGGGAGGGGAGGAGAGGAGAGGAGAGGAGGGGAGAGGAGAGGAGAGGAGAGGGGAGGAGAGGAGGGGAGGGGAGAGGAGAGGAGAGGAGGGGAGAGGAGAGGAGAGGAGGTGAAGCTGAGCCGTGAGGAAGTGTTAAAATTAAAGACAGAAACTTCTGCTTTTACCCACCTCCCCCCTTAAGTGAAAATCATGTCAAACACTGGACAAGAGAGACGTTAGCTTTTATACGTTAGTGTAGGAAGGAACTGCAGATGCTGGTTTAAAACGAAGACAGGCACAAAGTGCTGGAGTAACTCAGCGGGTCGGGCAGCATCTCTGTGGAGAGAAGGAATGGGTGACGTTTCGGGTCGAGCACATGTCCACGTTCTCCACAGAGATGCTGCCCGACCCGCTGAGTTACTCCAACACTTTGTACCTGTCCACGTTCTCCACAGAGATGCTGCCTGACCCGCTGAGTTACTCCAACACTTTGTACCTGTCAATAGACATTAGACAACAGGTGTAGGAGGAGGCCATTCGGCCCTTTGAGCCAGCACCACCATTCAATGTGATCATGGCTGATCATTCTCAATAAGTACCCCGTTCCTGCCTTCTCCCCATACCCCCTGACTCCGCTATCCTCAAGAGCTCTATCTAGCTCTCTCTTGAAAGCATCCAGAGAATTAGCCTCCACTGCTTTCTGAGGCAGAGAATTCCACAGATTCACAACTTTCTGAGGGTAAAACATTCTTCCTCATCTCCGTTCCAAATGGCCGACCCCTTATTCTTAAACTGTGGCCCCTGGTTCTGGACTCCCCCAACATTGGGAACATGTTTCCTGCCTCTAACACGTCCAATCCCTTAATAATCTTATATGTTTCAATAAGATTCTCTCTCATCCTTCTAAATTCCAGCTTATGCAAGCCTAGTCGCTCCAGTCTTTCAACATATGACAGTCCCACCATCCCGGGGATTAACCTAGTGAACCTACGCTGCACTCCCTCAATAGCAAGAATATATTCCTCAAATTTGCAGACCAAAACTGCACACAGTACTCCAGGTGAGGTCTCATTAGGGCCCTTTAAAACTGCAGAAGGACCTCTTTGCTCCTGTACTCAACTCCTCTTGTCATAAAGGCCAACATTCCAGTGGCATTCTTCACTGCCTGCTGTACCTGCACGCTTCCTTTCAGTGATTGATGCACTAGGAAACCCAGATCTCGTTGTACGTCCCCTTTTCCTAACTCGACACCATTCAGATAATAATCTGCCTTCCTATTCGTACCACCAAAGTGGATAACCTCACACTTATCCACATTAATCTGCATCCGCCCACTCTCTTTCCAAGTCATCCTGCAACCTCATAGCATCCTCCACCTAAGTGGACAACCGCACACTTATCCATATGGGGTGGGAATTTATCTCGGGATGACGTGCTCTGCGGGGATACTCACGCTTGCCCGTAAGTGTGAGTTCGGCCGATCGGCTGCTTCCCACTTCGTTGGTGGCTTGGCACATGTACTTCCCGAAGTCCGGGGAGGATATGGACGGATATTCCAGGTCGGGACTCCCTCCCCTCTGGATTTCAGTTCCGTTTCTGTACCAGGTGTAGTCCTGGACTGGTGGATCCGCTGCAACGGAACTGCAGCTGAGACGGACTCTGTCCCCTTCCCTCATCGTGCTGCCTCTCACCCCGTTCACCCTCAGCGAGGCGGTGACGTCACGGGGTTGGACTGAGAACGCAGAGAGAGAGAGAGACGCTCACACACAAACACGCACACACACAAACAAACACACACACACACAAACAAACAAACACACACCCACACAAAACACACACACACACACACACACAAAACACACACACAAACACAAACACACACACACACAAACAAACAAACACACACACACAAACAAACACACACACACAAAACAAACACAAAACAAACACACGCACAGACACACACACACACACAGAACAATGATGAATGACGTTTATTGGTCAGGTATCACAACAGCTGGAGTAACTCAGTGGGTCAGGCAGCATCGAAACACAGAAACATAGACAACAGGTGCAGGAGGAGGTCATTCGGCCCTTCGAGCCAGCACCGCCATTCATTGTGATCGCGGCTGATCGTCCACAATCAATACCCCGTGCCTGCCTTCCCCCCTTATCCATTGATTCCACTAGCCCCTAGAGCTCTATCTAACTCTCTCTTCAATCCATCCCGTGAATCGGCCTCCACTGCCCTCTGTGGCAGAGAATCCCACACATTCACAACTCTCTGGGTGGGAAACGTTTCTTCTCACCTCAGTTTTAAACGGCCTCCCCTTTATTCTTAGACTGTGTGTGTGTGGCTCCTGGTTCTGGACTCCCCCAACATTGGGAACATTTTTCCTGCATCTAGCTTGTCCAGTCCTTTTATAATTTTATACGTCTCTCTATAAGATCCCCTCTCATCCTTCTAAACTCCAGTGAATACAAGCCCCAGTCTTTCCAATCTTTCCTCGTATGACAGTCCCGCCATCCTGGGGATTAACCTGGTGAACCTACGCTGCACTGCCTCAATAGGAGACTAAAACTGCACACAGTACTCCAGGTGTGGTCTCACCACGGCCCTGTACAACTGCAGAAGGGCCTCTTTACTCCTGTACTCAAATCCTCTTATTATGTTACTCCAGCATCTTGTGCCCATCTTCGGTTTAAAACAGCATTGCTCTGTGACGCTGGTGAGGCCTCATTTGGAGCACTGGACAGGTTGTGTGAGTGGGCGGATACATGGCAGATGCAGTTTAATGTAGATAAGTGTGAGGTTATTCACTTTGGAAGTAAGAATAGAAAGGCAGATTATTATCTGAATGGTGTCAAGATAGGAGGAGGGGGAGTTCAACGAGATCTGGGTGTCCTAGTGCATCAGTCAATGAAAGGAAGCATGCAGGTACAGCAGGCAGTGAAGAAAGCCAATGGAATGTTGGCCTTCGTAACAAGAGGAGTTGAGTATAGGAGCAAAGAGGTCCTTCTACAGTTGTACCGGGCCCTGGTGAGACCGCACCTGGAGTACTGTGTGCAGTTTTGGTCTCCAAATTTGAGGAAGGATATTCTTGCTATGGAGGGCGTGCAGCGTAGGTTCACTAGGTTAATTCCCGGAATGGCGGGACTGTCGTATGTTGAAAGGCTGGAGCGATTGGGCTTGTATACACTGGAATTTAGAAGGATGAGGGGGGATCTTATTGAAACATATAAGATAATTAGGGGATTGGACACATTAGAGGCAGGAAACATGTTCCCAATGTTGGGGGAGTCCAGAACAAGGGGCCACATTTTAAGAATAAGGGGTAGGCCATTTAGAACGGAGATGAGGAAGAACTTTTTCAGTCAGAGAGTGGTGAAGGTGTGGAATTCTCTGCCGCAGAAGGCAGTGGAGGCCAGTTCGTTGGATGCTTTCAAGAGAGAGCTGGATAGAGCTCTTAAGGATAGCGGAGTGAGGGGGTATGGGGAGAAGGCAGGAACGGGGTACTGATTGAGAGTGATCAGCCATGATCGCATTGAATGGCGGTGCTGGCTCGAAGGGCTGAATGGCCTACTCCTGCACCTATTGTCTATTGTCTATTGTCCTGCTGAAGGAAGGATGTCGTCGAGCTGGAAATGGCACGGAGAAGATTCACGAGGATGTTGCCAGGACTCGAGGGGCCTGAGCTCCAGGGAGAGGTTGGGGCCAGACTGGGACTCTATTCCTTGGAGCGCAGGATGATGAGGGGCAATCTTATAGAGGTGTGCAAAATTGCGAGGGGAATAGATCGGGTAGACGCACAGTCTCTTGCCCAGAGTAGGGGAATCGAGGACAAGAGGACATGGGTTCAAGGTAAGAGGGGGGTAAAGATTTAATGGGAATCTGAGGGGTAACGTTTCCACACAGAGCGTGGTGGGTGTATGGAACCAGCTGCCGGATGAGGTAGTTAAGGCTGGGACTAGAGGTAAATAGAGAATTAGGGGAGGGCACCTGTAAATTCTGAATTAGGGGAGGGCACTAGTAAACAAGCCTGTTCTGTGTTTAGTTTAGAGATACAGCGCGGAAACAGGCCCTTCAGCCCACCGAGTCCGTGTCGACCAGCGATCCCCGCACACTAACACTATCCCACACACACACACACATACACTAGAGGACAATTTATATTTTTTACCGAAGCCAATTAACCAACAAACCCTTTTAGTCTTTGGAGTGTGGGAGGAAACCGGAGCGCCCGGAGAAAACCCACGCAGGTCACGGGGAGAACGTGCAAACTCCGTACAGACATCGCCCTTGGTCGGGATGGAACCCGGGTCTCTGGCGCCGTGAGGCAGCAGCTCTACCCGCTGCGCCACCGTGACCGCCCTTAATTCGGGTCAATAGACAATAGGTGCACGAGGAGGCCATTCGGCCCTTCGAGCCAGCACCACCATTCCATGTGATTATGGCTGATCATTCAAAATCAGTACCCCGTTCCTACCCTCTCCCCGTACCCCCTGACTCTGCTATCTTTAAAGAGCTCTATCTAACTCTCTCTTGAAAGCATCCAGAGAATTACCTCCACTGCCTTCTGAGGCAGAGAATTCCACAGATTTGCAACTCTCTGGGTGAAAAAGTTTCTCCTCATCTCCGTTCTAAATGGTCGACCCCTTATTCTTAACCTGTGTGTGGCCCCTGGTTCTGTACCCCCCAACATTGGGAACATGTTTCCTGCCTCCAACGTGTCCAACCCCTTAATAATCATATATTTCAATAAGATCCCCTCTCATTCTTCTAAACTCCAGTGTATACAAGGATAGCCGCTCCAGTCTTTCAACATATGACAGTCCCACCATCCCAAGGATTAACCTGGTGAACCTACGCTGCACTCAATAGCAAGAATATCCTTCCTCAAATTTGGAGACCAAAACAGCACACAGTACTCCAGGTGCGGTTTCACTAGAGCCCTGTACAACTGCTGAAGTACCTCTTTACTCCTATACTCAACTCCTCTTGACATAAAGGCCAACATACCTTTAGCTTTCTTCACTGCCTGCTGTACCTGCACGCTAACTTTAATTGACTGATGAACAAGGACACCCAGATCTCTTTGTACTTCCCCTTTTCCAATCTTGACACCATTCAGATAATAATCTGCCTTCCTATTCTTACCACCAAAGTGGATAACCTCACATTTATCCACATTAAACTGTATCTGCCATGCATCCGCCCACTTACACAACCTGTCCAAGTTCACAATGCCACCCAGCTTTGTGTCATCTGCAAATTTGCTATTGTTACTTTTAACCATTCATCCAAGTCATTAATGTATATTGTAAATAGCTGCGGTCCCAGCACAGAGCTTTGCGGTACCCCACGAGTCACTGCCTGCCATTCTGAAAGGGACCCCTTAATCCCTACTCTTTGTTTCCTGTCTGCCAACCAATTTTCTATCCATGTCAGTACCCTACCCCCAATACCATATGCTCTAATTTTGCCCACTAATCTCCTATGTGGGACCTTATCAAAGGCTTTCTGAAATCCACTGCACACAGTACTCCAGGTGCGGTCTCACTAGGGCCCTGCACCTGCACGCTAACTTTAAGTGACTGATGAACAAGGACACGCAGATCTCATTGTACGTCCCCTTTTCCAATCTTGACACCATTCAGATAATAATCTGCCTTCCTGTTCTTGCCACCAAAGTGGACAACCGCACATTTATCCATATGGGGTGGGAGTTTATTTCGGGATGACGTGCTCTGCGGGGATACTCACACTTGCCCCTAAGTGTGAGTTCATCCGATCGAGTGCTTCCCACTTCGTTGGTGGCTTGGCACATGTACTTCCCGAAGTCCGGGTAGGATATGGACGGATATTCCAGGTCGGGACTCGTTCCCCTTTGGATTTCAGCTCCGTTTCTGTACCAGGTGTAGTCCTGGACTGGTGGATACGCTGCGACGGAACTGCAGCTGAGACGGACTCTGTCCCCTTCCCTCAACGTGCGGCCTCTCATCCTGTTCACCCACAGCGAGGCGGTGACATTACGTGGTTGGACTGAGAACACAGAGAGGGAGATACATACTCACGCACATACAAAGAAACACACAAACACACACACACACACACAAACACAAAAACACAAACACACAAACAATCACACAAACACACACACACAAACACAAAAACACAAACAATCACACAAACAAACACACACACAAACGCGCACACACAAACAAACACACACACACAGACAAACACACACACAAACACACACACACACACACACACACACGCACACACACAGAAGAATGAATGAATGACCGAATAAGTTTATTGGCCAGGTATCACAACAGCTGGAGTAACTCAGTGGGTCAGGCAGCATCGAAACACAGAAACATAGACAAAAGGTGCAGGAGGAGGCCATTCGGCCCTTCGAGCCAGCACCGCCATTCAATGTGATCATGGCTGATCATCCACAATCAGTAACCCGTGCCTGCCTTCTCCCCATATCCCTTATTTCCGCTCGTTCCTAGAGCTCTATCTAACTCTCACTTAAATCCTTCCAGTGAATCGTCCTCCACTGCCCTCTGTGGCAAAGAATCCCACACATTCACAACCCTCTGGGTGGAAAAGTTTCTTCTCGTCTCTGTTCTAAATGGCCGACCCCTTATTCTTAGACTGTGTGTGGCCCCTGGTTCTGGACTCCCCCAACATTGGGAACATGTTTCCTGCCTCTAGCTTGTCCAGTCCTTTTATAATCTTATATGTTTGAATAAGATCCCCTCTCATCCTTCTAAACTCCAGCGAATACAAGCCTAGTCGCTCCAGTCTTTCAACATATGACAGTCCCGCCATCCCGGGAGTTAACCTGGTGAACTTATGCTGCACGCCCTCAATAGCAAGGACGTCCTTCCTCAAATAAGGAGACCAAAACTGCACATACAGCACTCCAGGTGCGGTCTCGCCAGGGCCCTGAACAACTGCAGAAGGACCAACACATAACACACCAACACCAACAAAACATAAGCACCTGATGACACAAAACGTTAGGACAGTCTGCCTAAGAGGGGAGGAGGGGTGTGGGAGGGGGGAGAGGGGAGGGGAGGGGTGGGGATGGAGTGGGGGAAACAGGGGAGGAGGGGGGTGTGGAAGGGGATGGAGGGGGGAGGGGACAAGGGGAGGGAGGGAGGAGGGACTTGGGGGAGAGGGGAGGGGGAAGGTGATGGAGGGGGGGATGGGATAAGGAGGGGGAGGGGAGGGGTTGGGAGGGGAGAGATGGGGACAGGAGAGGGAGTAGAGGAGAGGGGAAGGGTGGGGAGAGGAGAGGGGAGAGGAGAGGGGAGGGGAGAGGAGAGGTGAGGGGAGATGGGAGAGGAGAGGGGAGAGGAGAGGGGAGGGTGGGGAGAGGAGAGGGGAGGGGTGGGGAGAGGAGAGTGCGGGAGAGGAGAGGGGAGGGTGGGGAGAGGAGACGGGAGAGAGGAGAGGGGAGAGGGGGGTGAGGAGGGGAAGTGATGGGTGTGGATGAAGTGGGGAGAGAGGGGAGGAGGAGGTGTGGAAGGGGATGGAGGGGGTGGTGATAAGGAAATGGAGGGAGTGGGGGGGAGGGCGGGGAAGGGGATGGAGGGGGGATAGGAGGAGAGGGGATGGGTGGGGAGTGGAGAGAGGAGAGGGGAGGGGGAAGGGCAGGGGGAGAGGGAGGAGAGGGGGTGGGGAGGGTAGGGGTGGGGAGTGGAGAGGGGAGAGGGTGCTTCACCAATGCAGGAGAGGTTTGGGCCCAACGTGTGCACTTGGTCTAGCATCTTATAAGAGCCATGTTTGAGTCCTTTTGGCAGCTCGCCACGACGTACACCGATGAGCCAAAACATTATGGCCACCTGCCTAAGATGCTGTTGGTCCTCCGTGTGCAGCCCCACACGCAGCAAGGTGTGATGCACTGTGTATTGTGACACATTCCTCCCGTATCCACCATTAACGTTTCCCCATGACTTGTGCCACAGTCGACCTTCCGTCGGCTCGGACCAGACGGGATAGCCTTCATTGCCCTCACGCATCGACGAGCCTCGGGCGCCCAACTCCCAGCCTGTCGCCGGTTTGTGGGGTTTGTCCTCCTCGGACTACTGTCGGTCGATCGGTACTCACCACTGCTGACCGGGAGCACCCCACAAGCCTTGCCGTTTCAGAGATGCTCTGACCCAGTCGTCTGGCCAGAACAATATGGCCCTTGTCAAAGTCACTCGGGTCTTTACTCCTGCCCAATTCTCCTGCATCCAACACGTCAACTTCAAGAACTGACTGTTTACTTGCTGCCCAATATATCCCACCCCTTGACAGGTGCCACGTCAACTTCAAGAACTGACTGTTTACTTGCTGCCCAATATATCCCACCCCTTGACAGGTGCCAATGTAACAAGATAATCAATGCTATTCACTTCGCCTGTCGGTGGTCATAATGCTTTGGCTGATCGGTGAAGAGTCATAGAGTAATAACAGCGTGGAAACAGGCCCTTCGGCCCAACTTGCCCACACCAGCCAACATGCCCCATCTACACTAGTCCCACCTGCCCACACAGGCCAACATGCCCCATCTACACTAGTCCCACCTGCCCACACCGGCCAACATGCCCCATCTACACTAGTCCCACCTTCCCACACCGGCCAACATGCCCCATCTACACTAGTCCCACCTGCCCACACCGGCCAACATGCCCCATCTACACTAGTCCCACCTGCCCACACCGACCAACATGCCCCATCTACACTAGTCCCACCTTTCCCACACCGGCCAACATGCCCCATCTACACTAGTCCCACCTTCCCACACCGGCCAACATGCCCCATCTACACTAGTCCCACCTTTCCCACACTGACCAACATGCCCCATGTACACTAGTCCCACCTGCCCCCAACGACCAACATGTCCCATCTACACTAGTCCCACCTGTCCGCGTTTGGCCCATATCCTTCCAAACCCATCCAATCCATGTACCTGTCCAACTGTTTCTTAAACGTTGGGATAGTCCCAGCCTCAACTACCTCCTCCAGCAGCTCGTTCCATACACCCACTACCCTCTGAGTGGAAAAGTTACCCCTCAGATTCCTATTACATCTTTTCCACTTCACCTTGTACCCATGCCCTCTGGTCCTGGATTCCCCAACTCTGGGCAAGAGACTCTGTGCGTCTACCCGATCTATTCCCCTTGTGATTTTGTACACCTCTATAAGATCGCCCCTCATGCTCCTGCGCTCCAAGGAATAGTGTCCCAGCCTGGCCCCAACCTCTCCCTGTAGCTCAGGCCCCTCGAGTCCAGGCAATATCCCAGTGATAGAGATATACGGGCCGGAGAGAGGGGAGAAGGGGGTCACAGATATGGGGAGAGGGGGTGTAGAGGAGAGGGGGTGTAGGGGAGAGGGGAGGAGAGGGGAGGAAAGGAGAGGAGAGGGGAGGGGAGGGGTTTACAGAGACGGGGAGAGGGGTGTAGGGTAGGAGAGGGGGTTACAGAGATAAGGAGAGGGGTGTAGAGGAGAGGGGAGGAGAGGGGAGAAGATGGGAGGAGAGGGGAAGGTGTTACAGAGACGGGAACGGGGGTGTAGAGGAGGGGAGGGAGGGGAGCGGGTTACAGAGAAGGGGAGAGGGGTGTAGGGGAGAGGGGAGGAGAGGGGAGAAGAGTGGAGGAGAGGGGAGGGGGTTACAGAAACGTGAAAAGGGGTGTAGAGTAGGGGCGGGAGGGGAGGGTGTTACAGATGGGGAGAAGGGATGTAGAGGAGGGGGAGGAGAGGGGAGGAGTGGGGAGGAGAGGAGAGAAGGGGTGTAGGGGAGGGGAGGGTGTTACAGAGACGGGGAGAGGGGAGGGGAGGGGGTTAAGGAGATGGGGAGAGATGTTGTAGGGGCGGGAGGGGAGGGCAGGGGGTTACGGAGACGAGGAGAGGGGGTGTAGGATGTGGGAGTGGAGGGAAGAGTGTTAGAGTGAGAGGGAGAGGGAGGTGAGAGGCCAAACACATACAGACACATTCAGAAGGGGGCTATGTTTTGAGCAACCTACACATGACGTTCAGTGTTCTCGCTGTTCGGACGACTGATGTCCCAATTCCAAAACTGGCGTCGCAAAAAAACGCTCTTTCTTCGTACGTGGGCAAATGTTCCACCATGCTGGAGTGGACCCAGTGCTGATCCTGGTAAACTGCGAGGGTCTCGGCAGGGCGGAGGGGAGGGGGGTGCCAGAGGAAGAGAGGAGCGTCGACGGGGCAGTAACTGTGCAGGGAGCAGGTTAGAGACACCGCCCTCCCCTCCTTGACCCGTCCCGGGTCACCAATCTCCGGCATCTCCGGCTCTTCTGATGGATCAGAATCAGAATCAGAATCGGAAACAGAATCGGAATCAGAATCGGAGTCAGAATCAGAATCAGAATCAGAATCAGAATCAGAATCAGAATTATAATTATAATTATATTTATAATCATAATCATAATCACAATCACAATCATAATCATAATCATAATCATAATCATAATCATAATCATAATCATAATCATAATCATAATCATAATCATAATCATAATTGGAATCATAATCGGAATCAGAATCAAAATCAGTATCAGTATCAGAATCGGAATCAGAATCAGAATTGGAATCATAATTGGAATCTGAATCGGTATCAGAACCATAATCATAATCAGAATCAGAATCAGAATTGGAATCGAAATCATAATCATAGTCAGTATCAGAAACAGAATCAGAATCAGAATCGGAATCAATCAGAATCAGTATCAGAATCGGAATCGGAATCAGAATCGTAATGAGAATCATAATTGGAGTCATAATTGGAATCGGATTCGGAATCGGTATCATGATCGTAATCATAAGCATAATCATAATTGGAATCATAATTGAAATCGAAATCAGAATCAGAATCGGAATCATAATCGGAATCATAATCAGTATCGGAATCGGAATCAGAATTGGAATCATAATCGGTATCGGTATCATAATCATAATCATAATCATAATCAGTATCAGTATCAGTATCAGAATCAGAATCAGAATCGGAATCAGAATTGGAATCATAATCGGTATCGGTATCATAATCATAATCATAATCATAATTGGAATCATAATTGGAATTGGAATCACAATCACAATCACAATCAGAATCAGAATTGGAATCAGAATCAGAATCAAAATCATAGTCATAATCAGTATCATAATCATAATCACAATCATAATCATAATCATAATCATAATCATAATCATAATCATAATAATAATCATAATCATAATGAATGGCGGTGCTGGCTCGAAGGGCCGAATGGCCTCCTCCTGCACCTATTTTCTGTGTTTCTATGTTTCTGTGTTATCTCACCTGACACCAAGAGATTCAAGCCGATGGGATCCGACCATTTATCAGAGCCTTCAAGGCGGAAAAAGTATTTGCCACTGTCCGCCGATCTTAGGTCCTTGAGCGTCAAGGAACAGTTCTGATCCTCCATGCTACCCTCAAAGCGCACACGTTGTTTATAATCGTCCCCACTCCCGCCTGAGGTGGTGTACACGCGTGTCCCGCGGAAGTTGTCGTCTTTCAGCCACATCCCGGTCCAGGGACCACGCGTGCCCTGGGGCACACGGAAGCGACACGGGATGGTCACGCAACCCCCGTCCCGGGAGCGGACAGAGACCGGGGTCCACACCGCCCAGCCGGTGGCCCCTGGAAGAAACCAGAGACGGCGTGAGAGAAATGCAGGCAAGAGCTCGGAGCCATAGGTAGAGTTGCTGTATACTCTGGAATTTAGGATGAGAGGGGATCTTATTGAAACATATAAGATTATTAAGGGATGGACACGCTAGAGGCAGAAACCATGCTCCCAATGTTGGGGGAATCCAGAACCAGGGGCCTCAGTTTAGAACAGAGATGAGGAAAAACGTTTTCAGTCAGAGAGTTGTAAATCTGTGGAATTCTCTGCCTTAATTCTCTGAATGCATTCAAGAGAGAGCTAGATAGAGCTCTTTAAAGATAGCGGAGACTGTGGGTATGGGGAGAAGGCAGGAACGGGGTGCTGATTGAGAATCATCAGCCATGATCTCAGTGAATGGCGGTGCTGGCTCGAAGGGCCAAATGCCCTCCTCCTAAACACAGAACTAGTGTGTGAACGGGCGGTCGCTGGTCGGCGCGGACTGGGTGGGCCGAGGGGCCTGTTTCCGCGCTGTATCTCTGAACTAAACTGCTACGAACCGTAAACTGGCAGCTTGGTTTTCTCGGAGTTCGTTTGTCCGACTGAATTGACTGCTTGGCACCAGTAGTCTGTGTCTTTCATTGGATTGGCGAGACTGTATGTTGGCGTCTGTGTTTCAGCAATCTGCGATGATCCGTCCCCAGCCTTGTACCACCTGTAACTGGTAACTGGTGGATAACTTGACCCTACTGCACATCTGAGTGAGGCAGACATCCCTCGAGGGGTTAACGTGAAGGGAGAGAGGGTCAAGAGAACAGACTTGGGGACACCTGTGGAAACAAAAAGCATTTAAACCGTCATGAGCAGAGGAACACAGTGTGACGCTCCCTCCTCACCGCCTCTCCCTCCCTCGCTCCCTCCCTCCCTCTCTCTCTCCCTCCCGTAGTACGGCGCTCCCTCCTCATTTCCCCTCCCTCCCTCCCTCCCTCCCTCCCTCCCTCCCTCCCTCCCTCCCTCTCTCCCTCCCTCCCTCCCTCCGTCCCTCCATCCCCCTACACCCTCCCTCTCTTCCTCCCTCTCTCCCTCCATCCCTCGCTCCCTCCCTCCCTCCCTCCATCCCTTGCTCCCACCCTCCGTCTCCCCTCCATCTCTCCATCCCTCGCTCCCTCCCTCCCACAGTGCACGTGATAGGAGCCGAATTAGGCCATTCAGCCCATCGAGTCCACTCCGCCATTCAATCGCGGCTGATCTATCTCTCCCTCCCAACCCCATTCTCCTGCCTTCTCCCCATAACCCCTGACACCCGCACTAATCGAGAATCTATCTATCTCTGTGCCTTAATAAACATCCACAGACTTGCGGCCTCCACCGCCCTCTGTGGCAAAGAATCCCACAGATTCACCGGCCTCTGGTGAAAGAAATTAAGTAATTCCACCCAGAGAGTTGTGAATGTGTGGGATTATCTGCCACAGAGGGCAGTGGCGGCCGTTTCACTGGATGGATTTAAGAGAGAGTTAGATAGAGCTCTAGGGGCAAACAGAATCAAGGGATATGGGGAGAAGGCAGGCACGGGTTACTGATTGTGGACGATCTTCCGCGATCATATTGAATGGCGGTGCTGGCTCCAACGGCCGAAAGGTCTCCACCTGCACCTATTTTCTATGTTTCTGAGACGTCGTCGGGCTGGAAAGGGCGCGGAGAAGATTCACGAGGATGTTGCCAGGACTCGAGGGGCCTGAGCTACAGGGAGAGGTTGGGGCAGGCTGGGACTCTATTCCTTGGAGCGCATGAGGATGAGGGGCGATCTTATATTGGTGTACAAAATCACGGGAGGAATAGATTGGGTACACGCACAAGAGTACTTGCCCAGAGTAGGGGAATCGAGTACCAGAGGACGTAGGTTCAAGGTGAAGGGGAAAAGATTGAATAGGAATCTGAGGGGTAACTTTTCCACACAGGTGGGTGTATGGAGCTGCCGGAGGAGGTAGTTGAGGCTGGGACTACCCCCATGTGTAAGAAACAGTTGGACAGGTACACGGAGAGACTCAAAATGCTGGAGTAACTCAGCAGATGAGGCAGCATCTCTGGTGAACGTGGACAGGTACAAAGTGCTGCAGTAACTCAGTGGGTCAGGCAGCATCTCTTTGGAGAACGTTGACAGGTACAAAGTGCTGGAGTAACTCAGTGGGTCAGGCACATCTCTGGGGAGAAGGAATGGGTGACAATAGAAAATAGACAATAGACAATAGGTGCAGGAGTAGGCTATTCGGTCCTTCGAGCCAGCACCGCCATTCATTGCTGCCTGACCCGCTGAGTTACTCCAGCACTTTGTACCCGTGCACGTTCTCCACAGAGATGCTGCCTGACCTACTGAGTTACTCCAGCACTTTGTACCTGTCCACGTCCTCCAGCGATGCTGCCCGACCCGCAGAGTTACTCCAGTTTTTTGTGACCATCTTCGGTTTAAACTAGCATCTGCAGTTCCTTCTTACAAAGGTACATGTATAGGACTGATTTGGAGGGATATGGACCAAGCGCGGGCAGGTGGGACTTTAGTGTAACATAGAAACATAGAAACGTAGAAAATAGGTGAAGGAGGAGGCCAGTCGGCCCTTCGAGCCTGTACGCACCGCCATTCATTGTGATCACGCCTGATCGTCCATAATCAGTAACCCGTGCCTGCCTTCTCCCCATATCACTTGATCCCACTAGCCCCTAGAGCTTTATCAAGTCAAGTCAAGTCAAGTCAAATTTATTTGTCACATACACATACTCGATGTGCAGTGAAATGAAAGTGGCAATGCCTGCGGGTTGTGCACAAAAATAATTACAGTTACAGCATATAAATAAAGTTAATAAGTTACTAAACATAGCACAAAAAGTGTCGACAAAAATTTAGTCTCTGGGGTTATCAAAGTTGACAGTCCTGATGGCCTGTGGGAAGAAGCTCCGTCTCATCCTCTCCGTTTTCACAGCGTGACAGCGGAGGCGTTTGCCTGACCGTAGCATCTGGAACAGTCCGTTACTGGGGTGGCAGGGGTCCCTCATGATCTTGCTTGCTCTGGATCTGCACCTCCTGATGTATAGGTCCTGCAGGGGGACGAGTGTAGTTCCCATGGTGCGTTCTGCCGAACGCACTACTCTCTGCAGGGCCATCCTGTCCTGGGCAGAGCTGTTCCCAAACCAGACTGTAATGTTGCCGGACAGGATGCTCTCTACAGCCCCAGAGTAGAAGCAATGAAGGATCCTCAGCGACACTCTGAATTTCCTCAGTTGTCTAAGGTGGTAAAGGCGCTGCTTAGCCTTACCCACCAGTGCGGCAATGTGCGTTGCCCACGTCAGATCCTCTGCGATGCGGACTCCCAAGTATTTGAAACTGCTCACCCTATCCACAATAGACCCATTTATCTCCAGTGGCGTGTACGCCCTTGGATGTTTAGCCCTTCTGAAGTCCACAATCAGCTCCTTTGTTTTAGTGACATTCAAGAGGAGGCTATTGTCCTGACACCAGAGTGCCAGATCAGCCACCTCCTCCCGGTAGGCCTTCTCATCGTTGTTGGAGATCCGGCCCACCACCACAGTGTCATCAGCAAACTTGATGATGGAGTTTGAGCTGAACCTGGCCCTACAGTCATGTGTGTACAGGGAGTACAGTAGGGGGCTAAGGACGCAGCCCTGGGGGGATCCTATGTTCAGGGTGAGGGAGCTAGATGTGTGTTCCCCCATCCTGACCACTTGGGGCCTGGCAGTGAGAAAGTCCAGGACCCAGGCACACAGAGGGGTGCTAAGCCCCAGTTCCAGCAGCTTCTCAACCAGTCTGCTTGGGACTATTGTGTTGAATGCTGAACTAAAGTCAATGAACAGCATCCTCACATAGCCCCCCTGGCTGTCCAGATGAGAGAGAGCGGTGTGTAGAACCTGGGAGACCGCATCATCCGTGGACCTGTTCGGACGGTATGCGAACTGTAGTGGGTCCATGTTGCGAGGAAGGAGGGCGCAGATGTGCTTCTTGACTAGCCTCTCCAAGCATTTCATGACAACCGAGGTGAGGGCCACCGGTCGGTAGTCATTTAAACACGCTGGAGAGGCATTCTTTGGCACCGGTACAATGATGGATCTTTTGAAGCATGCAGGGACCACGGACTTTGCCAAGGAGAGGTTGAATATTGTGGTGAGCACTGGAGCAAGCTGAGTAGCACAAGACTTTAGTACTCGCCCAGATATACCATCTGGGCCTCCAGCTTTCCTCGTGTTCACACGCGTCAGAGCCCACCTCACCTCATGCTCGGACACCGAGAATGTGTGCACATCCCCGGCGGTGGATCCCCCTCCAGCCTCGCTAGCCAGCGCCCCTTCGGTGCTGTTTTTAGACGGCGAGCTGGTGGTGTTACCCGTCTCAAACCGTGCGTAAAAAGAGTTCAGGTCATCAGCTAAGGAGGAGCCGGCACTTCCGGTTGAGGGGGTGCTGGACCTGTAGCTAGTTATAGTCCGTAGCCCCTGCCAAAGGCGCCTGGTGTCCTGCTGCTCCATCTGTGACTCCATCTTGTCCCGGTACCTCTTTTTTGCATCCTTCACTGCCCTTCGCAGTCGGTAGGACTCTCCCTTGTAGTCGTCCATGTTGCCGGATGCCAGGCCGGAGTTGTAAGCAGCGGTGCGAGCATTCAAGGCCACGCGAATAGACCTGTCCACCCAGGGTTTTTGGTTAGGGAAGATACTGACCCTTACCGTGGGGATGATGGTATCGGCTATTGTGGCAATGAAGTCCGTAACCGCTTCCGCAAACTCATTTACGTCTCTGGAACTTGCTTGGAACATGTTCCAGTCGACTTCGCTCAGTGCATCTTGCAGCATGGCCTCTGAATGGTCAGCCCACCGCTTTACGTCCCTCGTCACTGTCGCTTCCCGTACTATCCGTTGTTTGTACTCCGGCAGCAGGAAAATGGCAGCGTGGTCAGATTTCCCAAAAGGAGGGAGAGAAACGGCCTTGTAGCCTTTCCTGAACGGCGTGTAGCAGTGGTCCAAAGTTCTTTCCCCCCTGGTGACACACGTGATGTGTTGGTAGAAGTTGGGCATGACCTTTTTGAGATTTCCCCTATTGAAGTCTCCAGCCACCAGCACAGCCGCATCAGGGTTCTTGTTTTGGTGTTGACACAACACATCGTGTAGGGTGGACAGTGCCACGTCGGTGTCCGCATGCGGTGGGATATAGACGGCTGTGATGATCACCGAGCTGAACTCCCGGGGTAGGTAGAATGGTCGGCATAGGATAGTTAGATGTTCCAGGTCCGGCGAGCAGGAACGAGAAAGCGTCTTAATATTCCCAGGATTACACCAGTTATTATTGGTCAAGAAGCAGACTCCTCCGCCCTTGGATTTCCCAGATTCTTTCGTTCTGTCCGCCCGGAAAACAGTGAAGGACTCGGATGGGCAGATCACCTGGTCAGGCACCAGCGGGGTCAGCCATGTTTCAGTCAGACAAAGGATGTTACAGTTCTTTATGTCCCTCTGGAATCTGATCCTTGCCCTCAGGTCATCCAGCTTGTTCTCCAGGGACTGGACGTTGGCCAGAAGTATGCTGGGCAGAGGTGGACGTAAGGCTTGGGTTCTCAGCCTGTTCCGAACCCCCCCTCGCTTCCCTCGGTGTTTTTTCCGACTTTCCCACTGACCTGCGCTCCCACTGCTGCTGCCGCGGTGCGCTCCTTTGATGATCTTTATCGGTATATCGGTGAGTAGATTTCTGTTTAATAGTGCTCCTGTAGCGCTCGAGTTTAATTTTACGAGCGTTTCCCGGTCGTACATTGGTTAATGCTAAGTGCTAGCACACGCTAGAGCACTTAGGGATAATTTTAAAGTAAACATACCAGTTTAAAACGCACAGTTCCCGCAGAGCTACCACGACGGCGACTGGACTGGACCGCGCCGCGCCTAACTCTCTTTTAAATCCATCCAGTGAATCGGCCTCCATTGCCCTCTGTGGCAGAGAATCCCACACATTCACAACTCTCTGGGTGAAAAGGTTTCTTCTCACCTCGGTTTTAAACGGCCTCCCTTTTATTCTTAGACTGCGTGTGTGGCCCCTGGTTCTGGACTCGCCCAACATTGGGAAAGTCCTTCCTCAAATTTGGAGACCAAAACTGCACACAGTACTCCAGGTGCGGTCTCACCAGGGCCCTGTACAACTGCAGAAGGACCTATTTGCTCCTGCACTCAAATCCTCTTGTCATGAAGGCCAACATGCCTTCACTGCCTGCTGTACCTGCACGCTTACTTTCAGTGACTGGTGTACAAGGACACACAGATCTCGTTGCACTCCCCCTTTACCTAATCTGACTCCATTGAGATAATAGACACAAAGTGCTGGAGTAACTCAGCGGATCAGGCAGCATCTCAGAAGTGGAGGAATGGGTGACGTTTCGGGTCGAGACCCTTGACGTTTTCCACAGAGACAGTGCCCGACCCGCTGAGTTACTCCAGCACTTTGTGTACCTGTCCACGTTCTCCACAGAGATGCTGCCTGACCCGCTGATTTACTCCAGCACTTTGTACCTGTGCACGTTTTACAGAGATGCTGCCTGACCCGCTGAGTTATTCCAGCACTTTGTACCTGTCCACGTTCTCCTGAGATGCTGCCTGACCCGCTGATTTACTCCAGCACTTTGTACCTGTCCACGTTTTCCAGAGATGCTGCCTGACCCGCTGAGTTACTCCAGCACTTTGTGTCTACCTTCAATTTGAACCAGCATCTGCAGTTATTTTTCCCTGCACACCATTAAGGTAATAATCTGCCTTCCTGTTCTTGCCACCGAAGTGGATCGCCTCACGTTTATCCGCGTTAAACTGCGTCTGCCCGCTCACACATCCTGTCCAAGTCACCCTGCATCACACTGCCACCTAGCTTGGTTCTGGACGCCCCCAACGTTGTTTCCTGCATCAAGCATGTCCAGTCCTTTTACAATTTTATACATCTCTATAAGATCCCCCTCTCATCCTTCTAAATTCCTGTGAATACAAGCCCAGTCTTGCCAATCTTTCCTCGTACGACAGTCCCGCCATCCCAGGGATTAACCTGGTGAACCTACGCTGCACGCCCCCATAGCAAGGATGTCCTTTCTCACATTTGGAGACCAAAACTGCACACAGTACTCCAGGTGCGGTCTCACCAGGGCCCTGCACAACTGCAGAAGGACATCTTTGCTCCTGTACTCAACTCCTCTTGTCATGAAGGCCAACATGCCATTAGCTTTCTTCACTGCCTGCTGTATCTGCACGCTTACTTTCAGTGACTGGTGTACAAGGACACCCAGGTCTCGTTGCACTTCACCTTTACCTGCGTCTGCCCGCTCACACAACCTGTCCAAGTCACCCTGAATCCTCAAAGCATCCTCCTCACAGCTCACACTGCCGCGCAGCTTGGCCGGCGTGGGCGTTAGGCCGCTGGGGGGCCTGTTTCCGCGCCGTGTCGCCACGCGATCCCATGGGCTCTGTGGCTCACGTTTAACGTTCAAGGTGATGGTATTCCCGGTGTTCTCTGATGGAGTGTGGACGCATCTGAGAAACCTGCCGTGGTCCGAATGGGATGCCTGGAATCTCAGCGTGAGGCTAGTGGTCCAGGAGTTGGCAACTGATCCCGGAGTTTCGATCTCCGAGGCCAAATCTAAGCCAGTGATCCCACTCCATCTCAGGCGGCCGGGACAGGCGAACCTGACCGAGCAGGTTAGCACCACCTCATCTCCCTCCATTACATCCGCTGGCGAGGAGATACTTACCAAACTAGATTCATCTTCGGAAAGAGAGAGAGAGAGAGAGAGAGAGAGAGAGAGAGAGAGAGTCAGAGAATCCAGGAGCACAGTTTATTTTTTCACGGAAACATAGAAACATAGAAAATAGGTGCAGGAGGAGGCCATTCGGCCTTTCCAGCCACCGCCGCCATTCACCGTGATCGTGACTGATCATCCACAATCACTAACCCGTGCCTGCCTTCTCCCCATATCGCTTGATTCCGCTAGCCCCTAGAGCTCTATCTAACTCTCTCTTAAATCCATCCAGTGAATCGGCCTCCACTGCCCTCTGGGGCAGAGAATCCCACAAATTCACAACTCTCTGGGTGGGAAAAGTTCCTTCTCGCCTCAGTTTTAAACGGCATCCCCTTTATTCTTAGACTGTGTTTGTGGCCCATGGTTCTGGACTCCCCCAACATTGGGAACATGTTTCCTGCATCTAACTTGTCCAGTCATTTTATTATTTTATCGTATCTATAAGATCCCCTCTCATCCTTCTAAACTCCAGTGAATAGAAGCCTAGTCTTTTCAATCATTCCTCATATGACAGTCCCGCCATCCCGGGGATTAATCTGGTGAACCTACGCCGCACTGCCTCAATAGCAAGGACGTCCTATCTCAAATTAGGAGACAAAAACTGTACACAATACTCCAGATGTGGTCTGTACAACTGCAGAAGAACCTCTTTATTCTGAAATCCTCTCGTTATGAAGGCCAACATGCCATTAACTTTCTTCACTGCCTGCTGTACCTGCACGCTTACTTTCAGTGACTGGTGTACAAGGACACCCAGGTCTCGCTGCACTTCCCCCTTACCTAACCTGACACCATTGAGATAAGGAATTGAATCCATACTTGACTCACTTGTACGCCTCTCTCCTCTGAAAGAGTCCAGCTCGTAACGGTGAACGAAACTTAGATGAAGGGATTAAAAGTAACATTAGCAAATTTGCAGATGACACAAAGCTGGGTGGCAGTGTGAACTGTGAGGAAGATGCTATGAGGTTGCAGGGTGACTTGGACAGGTTGAGTGAGTGGGCAAATGTATGGCAGAGGCAGTTTAATGTGGGTAAATGTGAAGTTATCCACTTTGGTGGTAAGAACAGGAAGGCAGATTATTATCTGAATGGTGTCAGGTTAGGAAATGGGGAAGTACAAAGAGATCTGGGTGTCCTTGTTCATCAGTCACTTAAAGTTAGCGCGCAGCTACAGCAGGCAGTGAAGAAAGCTAATGGCATGTTGGCATTTTATGACAAGAGAAGTTGAGTACAGGAGCAAAGAGGTCCTTCTACAGTTGTACAGGGCCCTAGTGAGACCGCACCTGGAGTACTGTGTGCAGTTTTGGGCTCCAAATTTCAGGAAGGACATTCTTGCAGGTTCACTAGGTTAATCCCCGGGATGGCGGGACCCCGTGCCGACCAACGATCGCCCGTTCACACACACGAGTTCTTTTCGAAACGTATAAAATTACAAAAGGACTGGACAAGCTGGATGCAGGAAAAATGTTCCCAATGTTGGGGGAGTCCAGAACCAGGGGCCACACACACACAGTCTAAGAATAAAGGGGAGGCCGTTTAAAACTGAGGTGAGAAGAAACTTTTTCCACCCAGAGAGTTGTGAATCTGTGGAACTCTCTGCCACAGAGGGCAGTGGAGGCCGATTCACTGGATGGGTTTAAGAGAGAGTTAGATAGAGCTCTAGGGGCTAGCGGAATCAAGGGATATGGGGAGAAGGCAGGCACGGGTTACTGATTGTGGATGATCAGCCGTGATCACAATGAATGGCGGTGCGTACAGGCTCGAAGGGACAAATGGCCTCCCCCAACATTGGGAACATTTATCCTACATCTAGCTTGTCCAGTCCTTTTATAATTTTATACGTTTCAATAAGATCCCTCTCTCATCCTTCTAAACTCCGGTGGATAATTCTGGTGTGGGTCAGACGCAGGAAGAGGGACACTGGGAATCGCTCATGAATATCAAGATGAAAATATCACAAATGTAGGTGGTTTTGCAGATAGTCAGGATGGTTGTGAAAGATTGTAGCAGGATCTGGATCGATTGGCCAGGTGGGTGGAGGAACAGTTGATGGAATTTAACACAGAGAAACGCGAGGTGTTTTACTTTCGGAAGTCTAACATGGACAGGACCTACACAGTGAATGGAAGGAATGGTAGTGTAATAGAGCAGAGGGATCTAGGAGCGCAGCTACACAGTTCCCCTGAATGTGTGGCGTCACAGGTAGACAGGGAGTGTCGTAGAGCAGAGGGATCTAGGAGCACAGGTACACAGTTCCCCTGAAAGTATGGTGTCACAGGTAGTCAGGGAGTGTCGTAGAGCAGAGGGATCTAGGAGCGCAGGTACACAGGTCCTTGAAAGTGACTTCAGAGGTAGATAGGGTGGTCAAGAAGGCTTTTGGCACATTGGCCTTCATCAGTCAGAGTATTGAGTGTAGAAGTTATGAGGTTGCAGTTGTACAAGACGTTGGTGAGGCCGCATTGAGAAGATTGTGTTCAGTTCTGGGCACCGCGTTACAGGAAAGTTGTTGTCAACACCAAATCTGTTTCTCCAGAGATGCTGCCTGACCCGCTGAGTTACTCCAGCACTTTGTACCTGTCCACGTTCTCCACAGAGATGCTGCCCGACCCGCTGCGTTACTCCAGCACTTTGTACCTGTCCACGTTCTCCACAGAGATGCTGCCTGACCCGCTGAGTTACTCCAGCACTTTGTGCGAACGTCTTACCGGATACGTTCAGCAGAACCCCGTCCGGCCCGGAATATATCTCTCCCCGACTGTTCTCCATTCGGGAAGTAGTACCATCCCTCATCCCGCTTGGTCAGGCTGGTCGATTGTCAGGGTGCAGTCGTTGTCTCTCTCCCGTTGTTTTGGGATCTCCGCACTCGGACGGCGGAGCGGGTCGGCGTATTGATCGGAGCTGACGACGAGGGTGCCCTGCGTCTGGTCGCCCTTCAGCCACCGCACGGTTTTCAGCTGAGCCCCGAAGGGACGGGGAGAAGGAGCAGGAATCCGTACGCAGGTTCCCGCGACGGCCATTACATTCCTCGGCGCCCTCACCTCCCCACGGATCGGCCACCGCACCTGCAGGGAGAGAGAGAGAGTAGACGCCCGCCATTCATCGTGACCGCGGCTGATCGTCCACAATCAGTAACCCGTGCCTGCCTTCCTCCCCATATCCCTTGATTCCACTAGCCCCTAGAGCTCTATCTAACTCTCTCTTAAACCCATCCAGTGAATCGGGCCTCCACTGCCCTCTGTGGCAGAGAATCCACACATTCACAACTCTCTGGGTAGGAAAAGTTTCTTCTCGCCTCAGTTTTAAACGCCCTCCCCTTTATTCTTAGACTGTGCGTGTGGCCCCTGGTTCTGGACGCCCCCAACATTGGGAACATGTTTCCTGCATCTAGCTTGTCCAGTCCTTTTATAATTTTATACGTCTCTCCATAAGACCCCCCTCTCATCCTTCTAAACTCCAGTGAACACAAGCCCCAGTCTTTCCAATCTTTCCTCATATGTCAGTCCCGCCATCCCGGGGATTAACCTGGTGAACCTACGCTGCACTGCCTCAATAGCAAGGACGTCCTTCCTCAAATTAGGAGACCAAAACTGCAACATTGGGAACATTTTTCCTGCATCTGGCTTGAGGTTATCCACTTTGGTGGCAAGAACAGGAAGGCAGATTATTATCTGAATGGTGTCAAGTTAGGAAATGGGGAAGTGCAAAGAGATCTGGGTGTCCTTGATCAACCCTCACTTAAAGTAAGCGTGCAGCTGTAGCAGGCAGTGAAGAAAGCTAATGGCATGTTGGCCTTTATGACAAGAGTTGAGTACAGGAGCAAAGAGGTCCTTCTGCAGCGGTCAGGGCCCTGGTGAGACCGCACCTGGAGTACTGTGTGCAGTTTTGGTATCCAAATTTGAGGAAGGACATATTGAGGCAGTGCAGCGTAGGTTCACCAGGTTAATCCCCGGGATGGCGGGGACTGTCGTATGAGGAAAAGAGTGGAGCGGCTAGGCTTGTATACACTGGAATTTAGAAGGATGAGGGGGGGATCTTATTGAAACATATAAGATTATTAAGGGATTGGACGCGTTAGAGGCAGGAAACAATGTTCCCAATGTTGGGGGAGTCCAGAACCAGGAGCCACAGTTTAGGAATAAGGGGTCGGCCATTTAGAACTGAGGTGAGAAGAAACTTTTCCACCCAGGAGAGTTGTAATTTGAGGAAGGACGTCCTTGCTATTGAGGTGTGTTCTACCCGATCTATTCCCCTCGTGATTTTGTACACCTCCATAAGGCCGCCCCTCATCCTCCAGCGCTCAGGGAATAGAGTCCCAGCCCTCACCGACCTTTCCCACCCACCCCTCTGTGTGGAGAAGTCCCCCCCCCCCCGTGTCACCCCCTGCCCGTCCCCACTCTCCTCCCCCATGGTGTAACGTTCTATGGCTTCCCCCCGGGCCGGGCCCCAGTGGGTGATGTACCTACCCAGGGCCAGGGTCAGCAGCGCCCACAACAAGCTGGTCCTCATCATTCCCAGCGATCTGTAACGGACACAGAGAGATGGGGGACGGTCAGCAAATGTGGAGCGGTGTCAGAAATACTGTCCCGCACATCGCCCTCCCTCTCCCTCTCTTCCCTCTCTCCCTCTCTCTCTCCCTCTCTCCCCCTCCGTCCCTCTCTCCATCACTCCCTCTCTCCCTCAGCTCCCTCACTCTCCCCCTCCCTCCCTCACTCCCCTCTCCCTCCCTCCCCCCTCCCTCCCTCTCCCTCTCTCCCCCTCTCTCCTCTCTCCTCCATCCATCCCTGTCTCCTTCACTCTCCCCCTCTCACCCTCCCTCTTTCCCTCTTTCTCCCCCTACTTTTCTATCTCCCTCGCTCTCCTTTCTCTCTCACCCTTTCTCCCTCTATCTCTCTCTCTCTCTCTCTCTCTCTCTCTCTCTCTCTCTCTCTCTTCTCTCTCTCTCTCTCTCTCTCTCTCTCTCTCTCTCTCTCTCTCTCTCTCTCTCTCTCTCTCTCTCTCTCTCTCTATCGCTCTCGCTCTCTCGCTCTCTCTCTCTCTCTCTCTTCTCTCTCTCTCTCTCTCTCTCTCTCTCTCTCCCTCCCTCCCTCCCTCCCTCCCTCCCTCCCTCCATTCCTCCCTCCCTCCATTCCTCCCTCTCTCCCCCTCCCCTCCCTCTCCCTCCCACTCCCTCTCTCCACCTCCCTCCCTCTCTCCCTCTTTCTCCCCCTCCTTTCTATCTCCCTCCCTCTCACTTTCTCACTCTCCTCCCCGAATCTCTCTCTCCCCTCTCTTCCTCTCTCTCTCTCTATTCTCCTCATTTTCTCCCTCTACCTCCTTTCTTTCTCTTTCTATATTGCTTGCTCTCACTTTCTCTCTCCTCTCCCTCTCTCTCTCTCCCTCCCTCTCTCCCCCTCTCTCTCCCTCTCTCTAGCCACCTCCCCCTCTTCCTCTCCCTCTGTCTCTCCCACTCTCTCTCTCTCTCTCTCTCTCTCTCTCTCTCTCTCTCTCTCTCTCTCTCTCTCTCTCTCTCTCTCTCTCTCTCTCTCTCTCCCTCTCTCTCTCTCTCTCTCTCTCTCTCTCTCTCTCTCTCTCTCTCTCTCTCTCTCTCTCTTTCTCTCTCTCTTTCTCTCTCTCTCTCTCTCTCTCTCTCTCTCTCTCTCTCTCTCTCTCTCTCTCTCTCTCTCTCTCTCTCTCTCTCTCTCTCTCTTTCTCTCTCTGTCACTCTCTCCCTCTCTCTCCTTCTCTCTCCCCCTCTCTCTCTCCCTCA
>NC_135995.1:4976080-4995285 GCF_053455715.1 Rhinoraja longicauda
CAGGTGCGGTCTCACCAGGGCCCTGTACAACTGCAGAAGAACCTCTTTGCTCCTGTCCTCAACTCTTGCCATAAAGGCCAACATGCCATTAGCTTTCTTCACTGCCTGCTACAGCTGCACGCTTACTTTAAGTGACGGTTGATCAAGGACACCCAGATCTCTTTGCACTTCCCCATTTCCTAACTTGACACCATTCAGATAATAATCTGCCTTCTGTTCTTGCCACCAAAGTGGATAACCTGCAAGCTAGATGCAGGAAAATGTTCCCAATGTTGCAGTTTTGGTCTCCTAATTTGAGGAAGGACGTCCTTGCTATTGAGGCAGTGCAGCGTAGGTTCACCAGGTTAATCCCTGGGATGGCAGGACTGACATATGAGGAAAGATTGGAAAGACTGGGGCTTGTGTTCACTGGAGTTTAGAAGGATGAGAGGGGGATCTTATAGAGACGTATAAGATTATAAAAAGGACTGGACAAAGCTAGATGCAGGGGAAATGTTCCCAATGTTGGGGGCGTCCAGAACCAGGGGCCACACGCACAGTCTAAGAATAAAGGGGAGGCCGTTTAAAACTGAGGTGAGAAGTAACTTTTCCACCCAGACAGTTGTGAATGTGTGGGATTCTCTGCACAGAGGGCAGTGGAGGCCGATTCACTGGATGGGTTTAAGAGAGAGTTAGATAGAGCTCTAGGGCTAGTGGAATCAAGGGATATGGGGAGAAGGCAGGCACGGGTTACTGATTGTGGATGATTCAGCCGCGGTCACGATGAATGGCGGCGTCTACTGTCTCTCTCCCTGCAGGTGTGGTGGCCGATCCGTGGGAGGTGAGGACGCCGAGGAATGTAATGGCCGCCGCGGGAACCTGCGTACGGATTCCCTGCTCCTTCTCCCATCCCACCGGGTCTCGGCTGAAAACCGTGCGGTGGCTGAAGGGCGACCAGACGCAGGGCACCCTTGTCGTCAGCTCCGATCAATACGCCGACCCGCTCCACCGTCCGCGTGCGGAGATCCCAAAACAATGGCAGAGAGACAAGGAGGGCACCTTGACAATCGACAGCCTGACCAAGCGGGATGAGGGATTGTACTACTTCCGAATGGAGAACAGTCGGGGAACGAAATATTCCGGGTCGGACGGGGTTCTGCTGGACGTATCCGGTAAGATGTTCACACAAAGTGCTGGAGTAACTCAGCGGGTCGGGCAGCATCTCCGTGGAGAACGTGGACAGGTACAAAGTGCTGGAGTAACTCAGCGATCAGGCAGCATCTCTGGAGAAACAGATTTGGTGTTGACAACATCTTTCCTGTAACGCGGTGCCCAGAACTGAACATAATATTCTCAATGCGGCCTCACCAACGTCTTGTACAACTGCAACGTGACCTCCTAACTTCTACACTCAATACTCTGACTGATGAAGGCCAATGTGCCAAAAGCCTTCTTGACCACCCTATCTACCTCTGAAGTCACTTTCAAGGACCTGTGTACCTGCGCTCCAAGATCCCTCTGCTCTACAACATTCCCTGACTACCTGTGACACCATACTTTCAGGGGAACTGTGTACCTGCGCTCCTAGATCCCTCTGCTCTATGACACTCCCTGTCTACCTGTGACGCCACATTTTCAGGGAACTGTGTACCTGTGCTCCTAGATCCCTCTGCTCTATTACACTACCATTCCTTCCATTCACTGTGTAGGTCCTGTCCATGTTTGACTTCCCAAAGTAAAACACCTCGCGTTTCTCTGTGTTAAATTCCATCAACTGTTCCTCCACCCACCTGGCCAATCGATCCAGATCCTGCTACAATCTTTCACAACCATCCTGGCTATCTGTAAAACCACCGACATTTGTGATATTTTCATCTTGATATTCGTGAGCGATTCCAGTGTCCCTCTCCCTGCGTCTGACCCACACCAGAATTATTCACCGGAGTGTAGAAGGATGAGAGAGGGATCTTCTTGAGACGTATAAAATTATAAAAGGACTGGACAAGCTAGATGTAGGATAAATGTTCCCAATGTTGGGGAGGCCATTCGGCCCTTCGAGCCTGTACGCACCGCCATTCATTATGATCACGGCTGATCATCCACAATCAGTAAACCGTGCCTGCCTTCTCCCCATATCCCTTGATTCCGCTAGCCCCAAGAGCTCTATCTAACTCTCTCTTAAATCCATCCAGTGAATCGGCCTCCACTGCCCTCTGTGGCAGAGAGTTCCACAGATTCACAACTCTCTGGGTGGAAAAGTTCCTTCTTACCTCAGTTTTAAATGGCCTCCCCTTTATTCTTAGACTGTGTGTGTGGGCCCTGGTTCTGGACTCCACCAACATTGGAACATTTTTCCTGCATCCAGCTTGTCCAGTCCATTTGTAATTTTATACGTTTCGAAAAGAACTAGTGTGTGTGAACGGGAGATCGCTGTCGGCGCGGACTCCCGCCATCCTGGGGATTAACCTAGTGAACCTGCAAGAATGTCCTTCCTCAAATTTGGAGCCCAAAACTGCACACAGTACTCCAGGTGCAGTCTCACTAGGGCCCTGTACAACTGCAGAAGGACCTCTTTGCTCCTGTACTCAACTTCTCTTGTCATAAAATGCCAACATGCCATTGGCTTTCTTCACTGCCTGCTGTACAAGAACACCCAGATCTCTTTGTACTTCCCCATTTCCGAACCTGACACCATTCAGATAATAATCTGCCTTCCTAATTTTACCACCAAAGTGGATAACCTCACATTTACCCACATTAAACTGCATCTGCCATGCATCGTCCACTCACTCAACCTGTCCAAGTCACCCTGCAGCCTCATAGCATGTTCCTCACAGTTCACTCTGCAAATTTGCTAATTTTACTTTTAATGCCTTCATCTAAGTTTCGTTCACCGTTACGAGCTGGACTCTGTCGGTGAGCAAAGAGGCATACCAGTGAGTCAAGTATGGATCCAATTCCTTATCTCAATTGTGTCAGGTTAGGTAAGGGGGAAGTGCAGCGAGACCTGGGTGTCCTTGTAAACCAGTCACTGAAAGTAAGCGTGCAGGTACAGCAGGCAGTGAAGAAAGCTAATGGCATGTTGGCCTTCATAACGAGAGGATTTCAGTACAGGAATAAAGAGGTTCTTCTGTAGTTGTACAGACCGCATCTGGAGAATTTGTGTACAGTTTTTGTCTCCTAATTTGAGGAAGGACGTCCTTGCTTTTGAGGCAGTGCGGCGTAGGTTCACCAGGTTAATCCCCGGGATGGCGGGACTGTCATATGAGGAAAGATTGAAAAGACTAGGCTTGTATTCACTGGAGTTTAGAAGGATGAGAGGGGGTCTTATAGAGACGATAAAATAATAAAATGACTGGACAAAGCTAGATGCAGGAAACATGTTTCCAATGTTGGGGGAGTCCAGAACCAGGGGCCACACACACAGTCTAAGAATAAAGGGGAGGCCGTTTAAAACTGAAGCGAGAAGGAACTTTTCCCACCCAGAGAGTTGTGAATGTGTGGGATTCTCTGCCACAGAGGGCAGTGGAGGCCGATTCACTGCTCTAGGGGCTAGCGGAATCAAGGGATATGTGGAGAAGGCAGGCACGGGTTAGTGATTGTGGATGATCAGTTACGATCACGGTGAATGTCGGAGGTGGCTGGAAAGGCCGAATGGCCTCCTCCTGCACCTATTTTCTATGTTTCTACGTTTCCGTGAAAAAAGAAACTGTGCTCCTGGATTCTCTGACTCTCTCTCTCTCTCTTTCTCTCTTTCCGAAGATGAATCTAGTTTGGTGAACATCTCCTCGCCAGCGGATATAACAGAGGGAGATGAGGTGGTGCTAACCTGCTCGGTCAGGTTCGCCTGTCCCGGCCGCCTGAGATGGAGTGGGATCGATGGCTTAGATTCGGCCAGGGGGACCGAAACTCCGGGATCAGATGCCAACTCCTGGACCACCAGCCTCACGCTGAGATTCCAGGCATCCCATTCGGACCACGGCAGGTCTCTCAGATGCGTCCACACTCCATCAGAGAACACCGGGAATACCATCACCTTGAACGTTAAATGTGAGTCACAGATCCCATGGGAACGCGTGGCGACACGGCGCGGAAACAGGCCCCCCAGCGGTCTAACGCCCACGCCGGCCAAGCTGGGCGGCAGTGTGAGCTGTGAGGAGGATGCTTTGAGGATGCAGGGTGACTTGGACAGGTTGTGTGAGCGGGCAGACGCAGGTAAAGGTGAAGTGCAACGAGACCTGTGTGTCCTTGTACACCAGTCACTGGAAGTAAGCGTGCATGTACAGCAGGCAGTGAAGAAAGCTAATGGCATGTTGGCATTCATGACATGAGGAGTTGAGTACAGGAGCAAAGAGGTCCTTCTGCAGTTGTACAGGGCCCTGGTGAGACCACACCTGGAGTACTGTGTGCAGTTTTGGTATCCAAATGTGAGAAAGGACGTCCTTGCTATTGGGGGCGTGCAGCGTAGGTTCACCAGGTTAATCCCTGGGATGGCGGGACTGTCGTACGAGGAAAGATTGGCAAGACTGGGCTTGTATTCACAGGAATTTAGAAGGATGAGAGGGGGATCTTATAGAGATGTATAAAATTGTAAAAGGACTGGACATGCTAGATGCAGGAAACATGTTCCCAACGTTGGGGGCGTCCAGAACCAAGCTGGGTGGCAGTGTGAGCTGTGAGGAGGATGCTACGAGGATGCAGGGTGACTTGGACAGGTTGTGTGACCGGGCTGACGCAGTTTAACGCGGATAAACGTGAGGCGATCCACTTCGGTGGCAAGCACAGGAAGGCAGATTATTACCTTAATGGTGTGCAGGGAAAAATAACTGCAGATGCTGGTTCAAATTGAAGGTAGACACAAAGTGCTGGAGTAACTCAGCGGGTCAGGCAGCATCTCTGGAAAACGTGGACAGGTACAAGGTGCTGGAGTAAATCAGCGGGTCAGGCAGCATCTCAGGAGAACGTGGGCAGGTACACAAAGTGCTGGAGTAACTCAGCGGGTCGGGCACTGTCTCTGTGGAGAACGTCAGTCTGAAGAAGGGTCTTGACCCGAAACGTCACCCATTCCTTCTCTTCTGAGATGCTGCCTGATCCGCTGAGTTACTCCAGCACTTTGTGTCTGTTATCTCAATGGAGTCAGATTAGGTAAAGGGGAAGTGCAACGAGATCTGGGTGTCCTTGTACACCAGTCACTGAAAGTAAGCTTGCAGGTACAGCAGGCAGTGAAGGCATGTTGGCCTTCATGACAAGAGGATTTGAGTACAGCAGCAAAGAGGTCCTTCTGCAGGGCCCTGGTGAGACCACACCTAGAATACTGTGTGCAATTTTGGTCTCCAAATTTGAGGAAGGACGTTCCCAATGTTGGGGGAGTCCAGAACCAGGGGCCACACACACACAGTCTATGAATAAATGGGAGGCCGTCTAAAACTGAGGTGAGAAGAAACCTTTTCACCCAGAGAGTTGTGAATGTGTGGGATTCTCTGCCACAGAGGGCAGTGGAGGCCGATTCAGTGGATGGATTTAAAAGAGAGTTAGAGCTCTAGGTGCTAGTGGAATCTAGGGATATGGGGAAAGGCAGGCACGGGTTACTGATTGTGGACGATCAGCCGTGATCACAATGAATGGCGGTGCTGGCTCTAAGGGGCGAATGGCCTCCTCCTTCACCTATTTTCTACGTTTCTATGTTTCTATGTTACACTAAAGTCCCACCTGCCAGCGCTTGTTCCATATCCCTCCAAAACAGTCCTATACATGTACCACTGTAAGAAGGAACTGCAGATGCTGGTTTAAACCGAAAATGGACACAAAAAGCTGGACTAACTCAGCGGGTCAGGCAGCATCTCTGGAGGACGTGGACAGGTACAAAGTGCTGGAGTAACTCAGCGGGTCAGACAGCATCTCTGTGGAGAACGAGGACAGGCACAAAGTGCTGGAGTAACTCAGCGGGTCAGGCAGCATCTCTGTGGAGAACGTGGACAGGTACAAAGTGCTGGAGTAACTCAGTGGGTCAGGCAGCATCTCTGTGCAGAACGTCGACAGGTACAAAGTGCTGGAGTAACTCAGCGGGTTGGGCAGCATCTCTGGAGAGGAGGAATGAGTGACGTTTCAAGTTGAGACCCTTCTTCACACTTGAATATCTTTCATTCATTGTTCTTTATCTCTCCACCGTCGATATATCTCATTTCCCTTATCCCTAACCAGTCTGAAGAAGGGTCACGACCAGAAACGTCACCCATTCCTCCTCTCCAGAAATGTTGCCCGACCCACTGAGTTACTCCAGCACATTGTACCTTTCCACGTTCTCCACGGAGATGCTGCCTGACCCGCTGAGTTACTCCAGCACTTTGTACCTGTCCGCGTTCTCCAGAGATGCTGCCTGACCCGCTGAGTTACTCCAGCACTTTGTACCTGTCCACGTTCTCCACAGAGATGCTGCCTGACCCGCTGAGTTACTCCAGCACTTTGTATATGTCCACGTTCTCCAGAGAGGCTGCCTGACCCGCTGAGTTACTCCAGCACCTCCTCCGGCAGCTCGTTCCATACACCCACCTGTGTGGAAAAGTTACCCCTCAGATTCCCAGTAAATCTTTTCCCCTTCACCTTGAACCTGTGTCCTCTGGTCCTCGATTCCCCTACTCTGGGCAAGAGACTCTGTGCGTCTACCCAATCTATTCCTCTCGTGATTTTGTACACCTATATAAGATCGCCCCTCATCCTCCTGCGCTCCAAGGAAGAGTCCCAGCCTGGCCCCAACCTCTCCCTGTAGCTCAGGCCCCTCGAGTCCTGGCAACATCCTCGTGAATCTTCTCCGCGCCCTTTCCAGCCCGACGACATCTCAGAAATATAGAAAATAGGTGCAGGTGGAGGCCTTTCGGCCCTTGGAGCCAGCACCGCCATTCAATATGATCACGGCTGATCGTCCACAATCAGTAACCCGTGCCTGCCTTCTCCCCATACCCCTTGATTCTGTTTGCCCCTAGAGCTCTATCTAACTCTCTCTTAAATCCATCCAGCGAATCGGCCTCCACTGCCCTCTGTGGCAGAGAATCCCACACATTCACTACTCTCTGGGTGGAATTTCTTAATTTCTTTCACCAGAGGCCGGTGAATCTGTGGGATTCTTTGCCGCAAGTCTGTGGATGTTTTTAAGGCAAAGAGACAGTGCGGGTGTCAGGGGTTGTGGGGAGAAGGCAGGAGAATGGGGTTGGGAGTGAGAGATAGATCAGCCTCGATTGAATGGCGGAGTGGACTCGGTGGGCCGAATGGCCTAATTCGGCTCCTATCACGTGCACTGTGGGAGGGAGGGAGCGAGGGAGGGACAGATGGAGGGGGGAGGGAGGGAGCGAGGGATGGAGGGAGGGAGGGAAGGAGGGAGGAATGGAGGGAGGTAGGTGGGAGGGAGGGGGGACAGAGGGAGGGGGGAGGGAGGGAGGGGAAGGGAGGGAGAGAGGAAGGGAGGGAGGGAGGAAGGGAGGGAGGGAGGGAGGGAGGGAGGGGGAGTGGCGGTGAGGAGGGAGGGAGGGAGGGAGGGAGGGAGGGGAGGCAGGGAGGGAGGAAGGGAGGGAGAGGGGAAGGGAGGGAGATGGAGGGAGGGAGGGAGGGAGGGAGGGAGGGAGGAGGGAGGGAGAGGGGAAGGGAGGGAGAGGGGGAGGGAGGGAGGGAGGGAGGGAGGGAGGGAGGGAGGGAGGGAGGGAGGGAGGGAGGGAGGGAGGGAGGGAGGGAGGGAGGGAGGGGCGGTGAGGAGAGAGCGTCACAATGTGTTCCTCTGCTCATGACGGTTTAAATGCCTTTTGTTTCCACAGATGTCCCCAAGTCTGTTCTCCTGACCCTCTCTCCCTTCACGTTAACCCCTCGAGGGATGTTTGTCTCACTCAGATGTGCAGTAGGGTCGAATTATCCACCAGTCACCAGTTACAGGTGGTACCAGGCTTGGTCCGGATCATTGCAGATCGTTGAAACACAGACGCCAACATACAGTCTCGAAAATCCAATTAAAAACACAGACTACTGGTGTCAAGCAGTCAATTCAGTCGGACAAACGAACTCCAAGAAAACCAAGCTGCCAGTTTACGGTTCGTAGCAGTTTAGTTCATAGATACATCGCGGAAACAGGCCCTTCGGCCCACCGAGTCCTCGCCAACCAGCGATCGATCGCCCGTTCACACACTAGTTCTGTGTTTAGACAAGAGACAATAGGTGCAGGAGGAGGCCGTTCAGCCCGCCATTCACTGAGATCATGGCTGATTATCCACAATCAGTACCCCGTTCCTGCCCTCTCCCCATACCCCCCGACTCCGCTATCAGTAAGAGCTCTATCTAACTCTCTGCTGAAAGCATCCAGAGAATTGGCCACCACTGCCTTCTGAGGCAGAGAATTCCACAGATTCACAACTCTCTGGGTGAAACAACTCCTCATCTCCGTTCTAAATGGCCGACCCCTTATTCTTAAACTGTGGCCCCTGGTTCTGTACTCCCCCAACATCGGGAACATGGGTTCTGCCTCTAACGTGTCCAATCCCTTAATAATCTTATATGTTTCAATAAGATCCCCTCTCATCTTAAATTCCAGAGTATACAGCAACTCTACCTGTGGCTCCGAGCTCGTGTCTGCATTTCTCTCACGCCGTCTCTGGTTTCTTCCAGGGGCCGCCGGCTGGGCGGTGTGGACCCCCGTCTCTGTCCGCTCCCGTGACGGGGGTTGCGTGACCATCCCATGTCGCTTCCGTGTGCCGCAGGCCACGCGTGGTCCCTGGACCGGGATGTGGATGAAAAACCACAACTTCGACGGAAAACGCGTGTACACCACCTCAGGTGGGAGTGGGGACGATTATAAACGACGTGTGCGCTTTGAGGGTAGCATGGAGGAACAGAACTGTTCCTTGACGCTGAAGGACTTAAGATCGGCGGACAGTGGGAAATACTTTTTCCACCTTGAAGGCTCTGATAAATGGTCGGATCCCATCGGCTTGAATCTCCTGGTGTCAGGTGAGATATCACAGAAACATAGAAACACAGAAAATAGGTGCAGGAGGAGGCCATTCGGCCCATCGAGCCAGCACCGCCATTGATTATGATTATGATTATGATACTGATACTGATTATGATTATGATTATGATTATGATTATGATTATGATTATGATTATGATTATGATTATGATTATGATTATGATTATGATTATGATTATGATTATGATTAAGATTACGATTACGATTAAGATTAAGATTACGATTACGATTACGATTACGATTACGATTACGATTACGATTACGATTACGATTACGATTACGATTACGATTACGATTACGATTACGATTACGATTACGATTACGATTACGATTATGATTATGATCATGATTATGATTATGATTACGATTATGATTATGATTATTATGATTCCAATCGTGATTCTGATTCTGATTCTGATTCTGATTCTGATGATGACTATGATTTTGATTATGATTATGATTATGATTATGATTATGATTATGATTATGATTATGATTATGATTATGATTATGATTATGATTATGATTATGATTATGATTATGATTACGATTATGATTATGATTATTATGATTCCAATCGTGATTCTGATTCTGATTCTGATTCTGATTCTGATTCTGATGATGACTATGATTTTGATTATGATTATGATTATGATTATGATTATGATTATGATTATGATTATGATTATGATTATGATTATGATTATGATTATGATTATGATTATGATTAAGATTACGATTACGATTACGATTACGATTACGATTACGATTACGATTACGATTACGATTACGATTATGATTATGATTATGATTATGATTATGGTTATTATGATTCCAATCCTGATTCTGAATCTGATTCTGATGATGACTATGATTTTGATTATGATTTTGATTATGATTATGATTATGATTATGATTATGATTATGATTATGATTATGATTATGATTATGATTATGATTATGATTATGATTATGATTATGATTATGATTATGATTATGAATATGATTCTGATTCCAATTATGATTCCGATTCTGATTCTGATTCTGATTCTGATTCTGATTCTGATTCTGATTCTGATTCTGATTCCGATTCTGATTCTGATTGTGATTATGATTCCGATTCCAATTATGATTATGATTATGGTTATGATTATGATTATGATTATGATTATGATTATGATTATGATTATGATTATGATTATGATTATGATTATGATTATGATTATGATTATGATTATGATTATGATTATGATTATGATTATGATTATGATTATGATTATGATTATGATTATGATTATGATTACGATTATGATTATGATTATTATGATTCCAATCGTGATTCTGATTCTGATTCTGATTCTGATTCTGATTCTGATGATGACTATGATTTTGATTATGATTATGATTATGATTATGATTATGATTATGATTATGATTATGATTATGATTATGATTATGATTATGATTATGATTATGATTAAGATTACGATTACGATTACGATTACGATTACGATTACGATTACGATTACGATTACGATTACGATTATGATTATGATTATGATTATGATTATGGTTATTATGATTCCAATCCTGATTCTGAATCTGATTCTGATGATGACTATGATTTTGATTATGATTTTGATTATGATTATGATTATGATTATGATTATGATTATGATTATGATTATGATTATGATTATGATTATGATTATGATTATGATTATGATTATGAATATGATTCTGATTCCAATTATGATTCCGATTCTGATTCTGATTCTGATTCTGATTCTGATTCTGATTCTGATTCCGATTCTGATTCTGATTGTGATTATGATTCCGATTCCAATTATGATTATGATTATGGTTATGATTATGATTATGATTATGATTATGATTATGATTATGATTATGATTATGATTATGATTATGATTATGATTATGATTATGATTATGATTATGATTATGATTATGATTACGATTACGATTACGATTACGATTATGATTATGGTTATGGTTATGATTATGATTATGATTATGATTATGATTATGATTATGATTATGATTATGATTATGATTATGATTATGATTATGATTATGATTATGATTATGATTATGATGATTCCAATCGTGATTCTCATTCTGATTCTGATTCTGATTCTGATGATGACTATGATTATGATTATGATTATGATTATGATTATGATTATGATTATGATTATGATTATGATTATGATTATGATTATGATTATGATTATGATTATGATTATGATTATGATTATGATTATGACTATGATTATGATTATGATTATGATTATGATTATGATTATGATTATGATTATGATTATGATTATGATTATGATTATGATTATGATTATGATTATGATTATGATTATGATTATGATTATGATTATGATGATTCCAATCGTGATTCTGATTCTGATTCTGATTCTGATTCTGATGATGACTATGATTTTTATTATGATTATGATTATGATTATGATTATGATTATGATTATGATTATGATTATGATTATGATTATGATTATGATTATGATCATGATCATGATCATGATCATGATCATGATTATGATTATGATTACGATTATGTTTATGATTATTATGATTCCAATCGTGATTCTGATTCTGATTCTGATTCTGATTCTGATGATGACTATGATTTTGATTATGATTATGATTATGATTATGATTATGATTATGATTATGATTATGATTATGATTATGATTATGATTATGATTGTGATTATGATTATGATTATGATTATGATTATGATTCTGATTATGATTCTGATTCTGATTATGATTCTGATTCTGATTCTGATTCTGATTCCGATTCTGATTCTGATTGTGATTATGATTCCGATTCCAATTATGATTATGATTATGGTTATGATTATGATTATGATTATGATTATGATTATGATTATGATTATGATTATGATTATGATTATGATTATGATTATGATTATGATTACGATTACGATTACGATTATGATTATGGTTATGATTATGATTATGATTATGATTATGATTATGATTATGATTATGATTATGATTATGATTATGATTATGATTATGATTATGATGATTCCAATCGTGATTCTCATTCTGATTCTGATTCTGATTCTGATGATGACTATGATTTTTATTATGATTATGATTATGATTATGATTATGATTATGATTATGATTATGATTATGATTATGATTATGATTATGATTATGATTATGATTATGATTATGATTATGATTATGATTATGATTATGGTTATGATTATGATTATGATTATGATTATGATTATGATTATGATTATGATTATGATTATGATTATGATTATGATTATGATTATGATTATGATTATGATTATGATGATTCCAATCGTGATTCTGATTCTGATTCTAATTCTGATGATGACTATGATTTTTATTATGATTATGATTATGATTATGATTATGATTATGATTATGATTATGATTATGATTATGATTATGATTATGATTATGATTATGATTATGATTATGATTATGATTATGATCATGATCATGATTATGATTATGATTATGTTTATGATTATTATGATTCCAATCGTGATTCTGATTCTGATTCTGATTCTGATTCTGATGATGACTATGATTTTGATTATGATTATGATTATGATTATGATTATGATTATGATTATGATTATGATTATGATTATGATTATGATTATGATTATGATTATGATTATGATTATGATTATTATGATTCCAATCGTGATTCTGATTCTGATTCTGATTCTGATTCTGATGATGACTATGATTTTGATTATGATTATGATTATGATTATGATTATGATTATGATTACGATTACGATTACAATTACGATTACGATTATGATTATGATTATGATTATGATTATGATTATGATTATGATTATGATTATGATTATGATTATGATTATGATTATGATTATGATTATGATTATGATTATGATTATGATTATGATTAAGATTATGATTACGATTACGATTAAGATTAAGATTACGATTACGATTACGATTACGATTACGATTACGATTACGATTACGATTACGATTACGATTACGATTAATTACGATTATGATAATGATTATGATTATGATTATGATTATTATGATTCCAATCCTGATTCTGAATCTGATTCTGATTCTGATTCTGATGATGACTATGATTTTGATTATGATTATGATTATGATTATGATTATGATTATGATTATGATTATGATTATGATTATGATTATGATTATGATTATGATTATGATTATGATTATGATTATGATTATGATTATGATTATGATTATGATTATGATTATGATGATTCCAATCGTGATTCTGATTCTGATTCTGATGATGACTATGATTTTTATTCTGATTCTGATGATGACTATGATTTTTATTATGATTATGATTATGATTGTGTTTAAGATTATGATTATGATTATGTTTATGATTATGATTATGATTATGATTATGATTATGATTATGATTATGATTATGATTATGATTATGATTATGATTATGATTATGATTATGATTATGATTATGATTTTTATGATTATGATTATGATTATGATTTTTATGATTCCAATCGTGATTCTGATTCTGATTCTGATTCTGATTCTGATGATGACTATGATTTTGATTCTGATTCTGATTCTGATTCTGATTCTGATTCTGATTCTGATTCTGATTCTGATTCTGATTCTGATTCTGATTCTGATTCTGATTCTGATTCTGGTTATGATTCCAATTCCAATTATGATTATGATTATGATTTTGATTATGATTCTTATACCGTTTCTGATTCCAATTATGATTCCAATTTTGATTATGATTCTGATTCCGATCCCTATTCTGATACTGATTCTGATTCTGATTCTGATTCTGTTTCTGATTCTGATTCTGGCCGGTGGGACTATTGTAGATGGGGCATGTTGCCGGTGTGGGCAGTTGGGACTAGTGTAGATGGAGCATGTTGGCCGGTGTGGGCAGGTGGGACTAGTGTAGATGGGGCATGTTGGCTGGTGTGGGCAAGGTTGGACTAGTGTAGAGGGGCATGTTGGCCGATGTGGGCAAGGTGGGACTAGTGTAGATGGGGCATGTTGGCCGGTGTGGGCGGGTGGGACTAGTGTAGATGGGACATGTTGGCCGGTGAGGGCAGGTGGGACTAGTGTCGATGGGGCATGTTGGCCGTTGTGGGAAGGTGGGACTAGTGTAGATGGGGCTTGTTGGCCGTTGTGGGCTGGTGGGACTAGTGTAGAAGGGGCATGTTGGCCGGTGAGGGCAGGTGGGACTAGTGTAGATGGGGCATGTTGGCCGTTGTGGGAAGGTGGGACTAGTGTAGATGGGGCTTGTTGGCCGTTGTGGGCTGGTGGGACTAGTGTAGAAGGGGCATGTTGGCCGGTGTGGGCAGGTGGGACTAGTGTAGATGGGGCATGTTGGCCGTTGTGGGCTGGTGGGACTAGTGTAGAAGGGGCATGTTGGCCGTTGTGGGCTGGTGGGACTAGTGTAGAAGGGGCATGTTGGCCGGTGTGGGCAGGTGGGACTAGTGTAGATGGGGCATGTTGGCCGGTGTGGGCAGGTGGGACTAGTGTAGATGGTGCATGTTGGCTGGTGTGGGCAAGTTGGGCCGAAGGGCTTGTTTCCACGCTGTTATTACTCGATGACTCTTCACCGATCAGCCAAAGCATTATGACCACCGACAGGCGAAGTGAATAACATTGATTATCTTGTTACAATGGCACCTGTCAAGGGGTGGGATATATTAGGCAGCAAGTAAACAGTCAGTTCTTGAAGTTGACGTGTTGGATGCAGGAGAAATGGGCAGGAGTAAAGACCCGAGCGACTTTGACAAGGGCCAAATTGTTATGGCCAGACGACTGGGTCAGAGCATCTCTGAAACGGCAAGGCGTGTGGGGTGCTCCCGGTCAGCAGTGGTGAGTACCGACCGACCGACAGTGGTCCGAGGAGGACAAAACCCACAAACCGGCGACAGGCCGGGAGTTGGGCGCCCGAGGCTCGTCGATGCGTCAGGGCAACGACGTCTGGTCCCGTCTGGTCCGAGCCGACGGAAGGTCGACTGTGGCACAAGTCACGGGGAAACGTTAATGGTGGTTACGGGAGGAATGTGTCACATTACACAGTACATCGCACCCTGCTTCGTATGGGGCTGCACACGGAGGACCAACAGCATGTTAGGCAGGTGGCCATAATGTTTTGGCTCATCGGTGTACGTCGAGGCGAGCTGCCAGAGGAAGCTTGCAAAAGAATTCAAACATGGCTCTTATAAGATGCTAGACCAAGTGGACACGTTGGGCCCAAACATCTCCTGCATTGGCGAAGCACCCTCTCCTCCCCTCCTCCCTCCCCACCCCTCCCCTCCTCCCCCTCCATCCCCTCCCTCCCCACTCCCCCTCTTCCCCTCCCTCCCCTCTCCCTCCTCCTCCCCTCCCTCCGCTCTCCCTCCTCCTCTCCTCCATCCTCCCCTCCCTCCCCACTGCCCCTCCCCCCACTCCCCACTCCCTCCCTCACTCCATCTCCCCCTCCCCCACTCCCCCATCCCCCCCTTATTCCCCACCATTCCCCAACTCCCCTCTCCCTCCCCACTCCATTCCCCTCAACACCCCCTTATCCTCCCTACCCTCTTCCCCTCCCCCTTATCCTTCCATCTCCCCTCCCTCCCCATTCCGTTCCTCCCTCCCTTCCTCCCTCCCTCCCTCCCTCCCTCCCTCCCTCCCTCCCTCCCTCCCTCCCTCCTGCCCACCCATCCTCCCCAGGAGATAGATTTAAACTTTCAAATGTGAATAACTTTTGGTGAAGCCCCCTCCATCCCGCCCACTCCACCCCTCCTCCCTCCCTCCCTCCATCCCTCCCTCCCTCCTCCCCCACTCCACTCCCCTCAACCCCCCTCCCACACTCCCCCTCCCCCACACCACTCCCTTAAACCTCCTTACCATCCCTCCCCCTCCCCCTCTCCCCTCTCCTCTCCCCATCCCCTTCCCCCTCTCTCCCCTGCCCCTCCCCAACCTCTACCCATTCCCCACACCCCCTCCCCTTCCCCCTCCCCTGTCCCATTTCCTCTCCACACCCCTCCCCTCTCCTCTCCCCCGCTCCCCCTTCACCACCCCTCCTCCCCTTCCCCTCCCCCTCTCCAGTCCCCTCTCCCAACCCCTCCTCCCCTCCCCCCCTCTCCCCACCCTCCCCTCTCCCCCCCCCTCTCCCCTTTCCTCTCCCCACCCCTCCCCTCTCCTCTCCCCCCTTCCCCACTCATCTCCCCCTCTCCTCCCCCTCCCCCTCCCCTCTCCTCTCCCCACCCCTCCCCTCTCCTCCCCTCCCCCTCCCCTCTCCTCTCCTCTCTCCTCTCCCCACCACACCCTACCCCCTATCCCCTGCCCTCCCCTCCCCCCCTCTACTCTCCCCACCCCTCAACTCTCCTCCCTCTCACCCTCCCCTTCCCCCCTCTCCCCTCTCTACCCCCACCTCTCCCCTCCCCACCCCTCCCCTCTCCTCCCTCTCCCCCTCCCCTTCCACCTCCCCTCTCCACACCCCTCCCCTCTCCTCCTATCCCCCCTCCATCCCCTTCCCCGCCCTCTCCCCCCACTCCCTCCCTTCCCTTATTCCCTCCCCCTCCATCCCCTTCCACACCCCCTCCTCCCCTGTCTTTCCCCACTTCATCCCCACCCATCACCTCCCCTCACCCCCCTCTCCACTCGCCTCCCCCTCTCCCATCTCCTCTCCCCACCCCTACCCTCTCCTTTCCCCCCTCTCCCCTCTCCTCTCCCCCCTCTCCCCACACCTCCCCTCTCCTCTCCCCACCCTCCCCTCTCCTCCCCAACCCTCTCCCCTCTCCACTCCCCACCCCTCACCCTTCCCCTTCCCCCTCTCACCTCTCCTCTCCCCACCTCTCCCTTCTCCTCTCCCCACCCCTCCCCTCTCCTCTCCCCCTCTCCCCTCTCCTCTCCCCACCCCTCTCCTCCCCCTCCTTATCCCATCCCCCCTCCATCACCTGCCCCCTCTCCTCTCCCCTCTCATCTCCCCTCTCCTCTCCCCTCTCCTCTCCCCTCTCCTCTCCCCTCTCCTCTCCCCTCTCCTTTCCCCTCTCCTCTCCCCACCCTTCCCATCTCCCCACCTCTCCTTTCTCCTCTCCCCACCCCTCCCCTCTCCTTTCCCCCCTCTCCCCTCTCCTCTCCCCACCCCTCCCCTCTCCTCCCCCTCCCCCATCCTTATCCCTTCCCCCCTCCATCACCTTCCCCTCCCCTCTCCCCCCACTCCCTCCTCCCTCCCTCCCCTTATCCCCTCCCCCCTCCATCCCCTTCCACTCCCTCTCCTCCCCTGTCTCCCCCACTCCATCCCCACCCCTCCCCTCCCCTCCCCTCTCCCCCCTCCCACACCCCTCCCCCCCTCCTCCCCTCTTAGGCAGGCGGTCCTAATGTTTTGGGTCATCAGGTGCTTATGTTTTGTTGGTGTTGGTGTGTTATGTGTTGGTCCTTCTGCAGTTGTTCAGGGCCCTGGTGAGACCGCACCTGGAGTGCTGTGTGTGCAGTTTTGGTCTCCTAATTTGAGGAAGGACGTCCTTGCTATTGAGGGCGTGCAGCGTAAGTTCACCAGGTTAATTCCCGGGATGGCGGGACTGTCGTACGTTGACTAGGCTTGTATTCGCTGGAGTTTAGAAGGATGAGAGGGGATCTTATTCAAACATATAAGATTATAAAAGGACTGGACAAGCTAGAGGCAGGAAACATGTTCCCAATGTTGGGGGAGTCCAGAACCAGGGGCCACACACAGTCTAAGAATAAGGGGTCGGCCATTTAGAACAGAGATGAGGAGAAACTTTTCCACCCAGAGAGTTGTGAATGTGTGGGATTCTTTCCCACAGAGGGCAGTGGAGGCCGATTCACTGGAAGGATTTAAGAGAGAGTTAGATCGAGCTTTCGGGACTAGCGGAATTAAGGGATGTGGGGAGAAGGCAGGCACGGGTTACTGATTGTGGATGATCAGCCATGATCACATTGAATGGCGGTGCGTACAGGCTCGAAGGGCCGAATGTCCTTCTCCTGCACTTATTGTTTATGTTTCTGTGTTTCGATGCTGCCTGACTCGCTGAGTTTCTCCAGCTGTTGTGATACCTCGCCAATAAACTTATTCGGTCATTCATTCATTCTTCTGTGTGTGTGTGTGTGTGTGAGTGTGTGTGTGTGTGTGTGTGTGCGTGTGTGTGCGCGCGTGTGTGTGCGTGTGTGCGCGTGTGTGTGTGTTTGTTTGTGTGTTTGTTTGTGTGTTTGTTTGTGTTTGTTTGTGTGTTTGTGTGTTTGTGTGTTTGTGTTTGTTTCTTTGTTTGTTTGTGTGTGTGTTTGTGTGTGTTTGTTTGTGTGTGTGTTTGTGTGTGTGTTTGTGTGTGAGTGTCTCTCTCTCTCTGTGTTCTCAGTCCATCTCCGTAATGTCACCGCCTCGCTGAGGGTGAATGGGATGAGAGGCCGCACGTTGAGGGACGGGGACAGAGTCCGTCTCAGCTGCAGTTCCGTTGCAGCGGATCCACCAGTCCAGGACTACACCTGGTACAGAAACGGAGCTGAAATCCAAAGGGGAACGAGTCCCGACCTGGAATACCCGTCCATATCCTACCCGGACTTCGGGAAGTACGTGTGCCAAGCCACCAACGAAGTGGGAAGTACCCGATCGGATGAACTCACACTTAGGGGAAGTGTGAGTATCCCCGCAGAGCACGTCATCCCGAGATAAAGTCCCACCCCATACGGATAAATGTGAGGTTGTCCACTTTGGTGGCAAGAACAGGAAGGCAGATTATTATCTGAATGGTGTCAAGTTAGGAAAAGGGGACGTACAACGAGATCTGGGTGTCCTTGTTCATCAGTCACTTAAAGTTAGCGTGCAGGTGCAGGGCCCTAGTGAGACCGCACCTGGAGTACTGTGTGCAGTGTACCTGGATTTTCCGAAAGCCTTTGATAAGGTCCCACATAGGAGATTAGTGGGCAAAATTAGAGCACATGGTATTGGGGTAGGGTACTGACATGGATAGAAAATTGGTTGGCAGACAGGAAACAAAGAGTAGGGATTAAGGGGTCCCTTTCAGAATGGCAGGCAGTGACTCGTGGGGTACCAGAAGGCTCGGTGCTGGGACCGCAGCTATTTACAATATACATTAATGACTTGGATGAATGGATT
>NC_135995.1:4995785-4998285 GCF_053455715.1 Rhinoraja longicauda
CAGGAACCTGCTTCAAACCACAAACTTCAGAGAAGAACACCTGGACTTACAGTGAAAGTGCTTCGGAAACTTTAAACTTCCTTGGTACGAATGTTCAGTTAGGTTATGTTTGTTGTCACGAGATTCACTTGTGTGTTCGCTAGTTCTGTGTTTAGTTCAGAGACACAGCGAGGAAAACAGGCCCTTCGGCCCACCGAGTCCGTGCCGACCAGCCTGTTCACACACAAGGGTATCGAGGACCAGAGGACACAGGTTCAAGGTGAAGGGGGATAGATTTAATGGGAATCTAAGGGGTAACCTTTCCACACAGAGGGTGGTGGGTGTATGGAACGAGCATGCCGGAGGAGGTAGTTGAGGCTGGGACTATCCAACGTTTAAGAAACAGGTGGACAGGTGCATGGATAGGACGGGTTTGGAGGATATGGGCCAAACGCGGGCAGGTGGGACTAGTGTAGATGGGGAATGTTGGCCGGTGTGGGCGGGTGGGACTAGTGTATATGGGGCATGTTGGCCGGTGTGGGCGGGTGGGGACTAGTGTAGATGGGGCATGTTGGCCGGTGTGGGCAAGGTGGGACTAGTGTAGATGGGGCATGTTGGTCGGTGTGGGCAAGTTTGGGCCGAGGGGCCTGTTTCCACACTGTGTCACTCCAAGACCATGGCTCTGTGGCTCTGAGTTACTCCAGCGTTCTGTGTCTATGTCTTATCTTCTGCAGGGAGGAAGTGCATTCACTGATCCGTTGAGATAGGTTTCCTCCGAGATTCTCTGCTCTCAGAAGAAAGTTAAAAATGTTTTTGTTGACGAGCTTTTCGTAAGCCGTGATATTTCAGGACCATCGTCAGTCCCACGAGAGTTGGTGTGCATGTACAAATGCCTCATAGAAACATAGAAAATAGGTGCAGGAGGAGGCCATTCGGCCCTTCGAGCCTGTACGCACCGCCATTCATTGTGATCGTGGTTGATCATCCACAATCAGTAACCCGTGCCTGCCTTCTCCCCCATATCCCTTGATTCCACTAGCCCCTAGAGCACTATCTAACTCTCTCTTAAACCCATCCAGTGAATCGGCCCTCCACTGCCCTCTGTGGCAGAGAATCCCACACATTCACAACTCTCTGGGTGGAAAAAGGTTTCTTCTCACCTCAGTTTTAAATGGCCTCCCCTTTATTCTTAGACTGTGTGTGTGTGGCCCCTGGTTCTGGACTCCCCCAACATTGTGGAACATGTTTCCTGGATCTAGCTTGTCCAGTCCTTTTATAATTTTATACGTTCTCTATAAGATCCCCCTCTCATCCTTCTAAACTCCAGTGAATACAAGCCCCAGTCTTTCCAATCTTTCCTCGTACGACAGTCACTCCATCCCGGGGATTAACCTGGTGAACCTACGCTGCACTGCCTCAATAGCAAGGACGTCCTTCCTCAAATTAGGAGACCAAAACTGCACACAGTACTCCAGGTGTGGTCTCACCAGGGCCCAGTACAACTGCAGAAGGACCTCTTTGCTCCTGTACGCAAAAGCTCAGTGGCTCTATAGAGGCAATCATTCCTGCCCTCCGTTTCTGTTCATTGTCCCGTGTACCGAGTACAGTGAGAAGCTTTGTCGCTGCGTAGTATCCAGTCAGTGGAAAGACTGCACACGATTACAATCGAGCCGTCCACAGTGTACAGACACAGGGTAAAGGGGAAATAACGTTCAGCGCGAGGCAAAGCCCGATTACAGGACAGTCCGAGGGTCTCCAGTGAGGCAGACGGGAGGTCGGGACCGCTCTCTAGTTGGGGAGAGGACGGTTCAGTTGCCTGATAACAGCCGGGAAGAAACTGCCCTGAATCTGGAGGTGTGCGTCTCCACACTTCTGTACCTCTTGCCCCGATGGGAGAGGGGGAGGAGAGGGGGTGACCCGGGGGGGGGGGGGGGAGACTGGTCCTTGGTTCTGCTGCTGGCCTTGCCGAGGCAGCGTGAGGTGTAGACGGGGGGGGGTGGCGGTGGGAGGGAGGGGAGCGGCGGTTTTGTTTGTGCATGCGTGCGTGACGGTCTGTGCTGCTGGCCTTGCCGGAGGCAGCGTGAGGTGTAGACGGGGGGGGGGGGCGGTGGGAGGGAGGGGGAGCGGCGGGTTTTGTTTGTGCGTGCGTGTGTGATGGTCTGGGCTGCTTGGCCTTGCCGAGGCAGCGTGAGGTGTAGACGGGGTTAGCAGACTTGTTTATCGCCAAAATTGGGTGGAAAATATCAAAGCCGTTTTGTGGCTGCCTGGTTTATCATCTGCATTTAGTGTGTGTTCTTCTCAGACCAAAATAGACCAGTTTACTTCCTTTCTCAACAGTAGATGTTATCTGCTTAAAGGTATCATTCTGAAACTACCCCCCCCCCCCCCCCACTCACCAGTTCCCTTATCACCACTTCCAATAAGATTTAGCTTAGTTAAAGTTTAGCGCAGTTTCGCTTAGGGTCTACAGCTCGGAAACAGGCCCTTCGGCCCACCGAGTCCGCGCCGACCAGCGATCCCT
>NC_135995.1:5000785-5082447 GCF_053455715.1 Rhinoraja longicauda
AAACATCCTCCACATCCACTGTGTCCGGGCCGCTCGCTGTTCGGTGTAAAGTTTCAATGGGGCCCTCCCCCCCCGCTCGATCTTCTAAACTCCAGCGAGCGCAGGCCCAGCGCTGACAAACGCCCGCCCTGCGTTAACCCGCTCGTTCCCGGGATATGTTCTTGCGTTAAAACCCCCTCTGGGACCGTTTCTCCAGAGGCGGCACGCCATTCTGAGCGTAGACGTTGGGAGGTCACGTTGCAGTTGTACGAGACGTTGGTGAGGCCGCATTCGGAGCGTGGCGTGCAGTTGACACCCTGGAGATTTACAGGAGCAGGAGGAGGCCATTCGGCCCTTCGAGCCTGTACCTTCGAGGCCTGTAACGGCTGATCGTCCACAATCAGTACCCCGTGCCTGCCTTCTCCCCATATCCCTTGATTCCACCTAGCCCCTAGAGCTCTATCTAACTCTCTCTTAAACCATCCAGTGAATCGGCCTCCACTGCCCTCTGTGGCAGAGAATCCACACTTCACAACTGGACACATTCCTTCTCACCTCAGTTTTAAACGGCCTCCCCTTTATTCTTAGACTGTGTGGGCCCCTGGTTCTGGACTCCCCCAACATTGGGAACATGTTTTCCTGCATCTAGCTTGTTCCAGTCCCTTTTATAATTTTATACGTCTCTATAAGATCCCCCTCTCATCCTTCTAAACTCCAGTGAATACAAGCCCCAGTCTTTCCAATCTTTCCTCGTACGACAGTCCTGCCATCCCTGGGATTAACCTGGTGAACCTACGCTGCACTACCTCAATAGCAAGGACGTCCTTCCTCAAATTAGGAGACCAAAACTGCACACAGTACTCAGGTGTGGTCTCACCAGGGCCCTGTACAACTGCAGAAGGACCTCTTTGCTCCTGTACTCAACTCCTCTCGCTGTGAAGTTGTGAGTGAATTCTTGAACTGATCTTAAAGCAAACTGTTTCCTCTAAATCGAAATTCCTTCCAGCTTCTAGAATTGGTCTGTTGGCTCCAGGAAGTTGGAGGGGTGGGAGGGAGTGTGTGTGTGTGTGTGTGGTGTGTGTGTGTGTGTGTGTGTGTGTGTGTGTGTGTGTGTGTGGAGACACAGCAAACACAAACAGCCTGGTCGAGCTGCTGCCTCACGGCGCCAGAGAATTTATGCGTGATTTTGAAATTGCTGTGGAGGTCAGGCCTGGGTTCAGGGCCTGTGAAGTCCTTTTGTCGTGGGAAGTCCTTGCAAGATGAAGGGGGAACTAAACATATTGCCAACAGCAACGTCGACAGACATTATGCTTTCTGGAAAGCATCTGCAGTCGTAGAATTCAGAGACACAGCGCGGAAACAGGCCCTTCGGCCCACCGAGTCCGTGCCGACCAGCGATCCACGCACACTAACACTATCACACGCACACACACACACACAGACACGCACGCATACACACACGCACGCACGCACGCACGCATACACGCACACACGCATACACGCACGCACGCACGCACGCACGCACACACACACACACACACACTGGGGGACAATTTACGATCTTTATCGAAGCAATTACCTACAAACCCGCACGCACGTCTTTGGAGTGTGGTAGGAAACCGGAGCGCCCGAGAAAAACCCACGCAGGTCACGGGGAGAGAACGTACAAAATCCGTACAGACAGCGCCCGCCCCGTGCAAGTGGGCTGGGGTGTGTGTGAGTCAGGAACCTCTTTAGGGGAAGTAAGAGTGTTTTTGTTATTGGAGGCTTCGATGTGGTTCTAGCAGCGAGTGTTTGCTGGTGACAACTTATCCCTGCCACATGCAAACTTCTCATCGATCGCCTATATGGTCAACGGTAAGGTACTGGGAGAGAGAGAGAGGGGGGAGAGAGAGAGAGAGAGGGAGAGAGAGGGGGGGAGAGAGAGAGAGTGATAGAGGGAGAGAGAGAGAGGGAGAGGGGGGAGAGAGCGGGAGAAGAGAGGGGGGAGAGAGGGGAGAGAGAGGGGGGAGAGAGGGGGAGAGAGAGAGAGAGAGAGAGAGAGAGAGAGAGAGAGAGAGAGAGAGAGAGAGAGAGAGAGAGAGAGAGAGAGAGGCAATATAGAAAGAGAAAGAAAGGGAAATTGGGGAGAAAGGGTGAGGGAGCGAGAAAGAGAGGGGGAGAGAGAGAGTGAGGGGGAGAGAGAGAGAGAGAGAGAGAGAGGGAGAGAGAGAGGGGAAGGGGGAGAGAGAGGGAGGAAGGGAGGGAGAGGGAGGAAGGGAGGAGCGGGAGAGGGAGGAAGAGAGAGGGAGAGAGAGAGAGAGCAAGCAATATAGAAAGGGAAAGAAAGGAGGGAGAGGGAAATTGGGGCGAAAGAGAGAGGGAGAGAGAGAGGGAGAGGGATGGATAGAAAAGGAGGGGGAGAAAGAGGGAGAGAGGGAGAGAGGGAGAGGGACAGGGAGGGGGAGAGGGACAGGGAGGGGGAGAGGGACAGGGAGGGAGAGGGAGGGAGGGAGGGAGGGAGGGAGGGAGGAGGGGAGAGGGGGAGAGGGAGGGAGGGTGATGTGCGGGACAGTATTTCTGACACCGCTCCACATTTGCCGACCGTCCCCATCTCTCTGTGTCCGTTACAGATCGCTGGGAATGATGAGGACCAGCTTGTTGTGGGCGCTGCTGACCCTGGCCCTGGGTAGGTACATCACCCACTGGGGCCCGGCCCGGGGGAAGACGTAGAACGTTACGCCATGGGGGAGGAGAGTGGAGACGGGCAGAGGGGGTGACACTGGGGTGGGGGGGCAACTTCTCCACACAGAGGGGTGGGTGGGAAAGGTCGGGGAGGGCTGGGACTCTATTCCCTGGAGCGCTGGAGGATAAGGGGCGGCCTTATGTAGGTGTACAAAATCACGAGGGGAATAGATCGGGTCGAACCTACCTCAATAGCAAGGACGTCCTCTCTCAAATTACAACTTTGGGTGGAAAAGTTTCTTTTCACCTCAGTTTTAAACGGCCTCCCCTTTATTCTTAGACTGTGTGTGTGTGGCCCCTGGTTCTGGACTCCCCCAACATTGGCAACATGTTTCCTGCATCTAGCTTGTCCAGTCCTTTTATAATTTTACATGTCTCTCTATAAGATCCCCCTCTCGTCCTTCTAAACTCCAGTGAATACAAGCCCCAGTCTTTCCAATCTTTCCTCGTACGACAGTCCCGCCATCCCGGGGATTAACCTGGTGAACCTACGCTGCACTGCCTCAATAGCAAGGACGTCCTTCCTCAAATTGCAACTCTCTGGGTGGAAAAGTTTTTTTCTCATCTCAGTTTTAAATGGCCTACCCCTTATTCCTAAACTGTGGCCCCTTGTTCTGGACTCCCCCAACATTGGGAACATGTTTCCTGCCTCTAACGCGTCCAATCCCTTCATAATCTTATATGTTTCAAAAAGATCCCCTCTCATCCTTCTAAATTCCAGTGTATACAAGCCTAGCCGCTCCAGTCTTTCCTCATACGACAGTTCCGCCATCCAGGGGATTAACCTGGTGAACCTCAGCTTCACTGCCTCAATATATCTTTCCTCAAATTTGGATACCAAAACTGCACACAGTACTCCAGGTGTGGTCTCACCAGGGCCCTGTACAACTGCAGAAGGACCTCTTTGCTCCTATACTCAACTCCTCTTGTCATAAAGGCCAATATGCCATTGGCTTTCTTCACTGCCTGCTGTACCTGCATGCTTCCTTTCAGTGAATGATGCACTAGGACACCCAGGTCTCGTTGTACTTCCCCATTTCCTAACTTGACACCATTCACATAATAATCTGCCTTCCTGTTCTTACCAACAAAGTGGATAACCTCAAGCTAGATGCGGGAAAATTTTCCGAATGTTGCAGTTGTGGTCTCCAAATTTGAGGAAGGGCGTCCTTGCTATTGAGGCAGTGCAGCGTAGGTTCACCAGGTTAATCCCCGGGATGGCGGGACTGTCGTACGAGGAAAGATTGGAAAGACTGGGGGCTTGTATTCACTGGAGTTTAGAAGGATGAGAGGGGGGTCTTACAGAGAGACGTATAAAATTATAAAAAGGACTGGACATGCTGGATGCAGGAAAAATGTTCCCAATGTTGGGGGAGTCCAGAACCGGGGGCCACACACACAGAGTCTAAGAATGGCGGGACTGTCGTATGTTGAAAGGCTGGAGCGATTGGGCTTGTATACACTGGAATTTAGAAGGATGAGGGGGGATCTTATTGAAACATATAAGATAATTAGGGGATTGGACACATTAGAGGCAAGAAACATGTTCCCAATGTTGGGGGAGTCCAGAACAAGGGGCCACAGTTTAAGAATAAGGGGTAGACCATTTAGAACGGAGATGAGGAAGAACTTTTTCAGTCAGAGAGTGGTGAAGGTGTGGAATTCTCTGCCTCAGAAGGCAGTGGAGGCCAATTTGTTGGATGCTTTCAAGAGAGAGCTGGATAGAGCTCTTAAGGATAGCGGAGTGAGGGGGTATGGGGAGAAGGCAGGAACGGGGTACTGATTGAGAATGATCAGCCATGATCGCATTGAATGGCGGTGCGTACAGGCTCGAAGGGCTGAATGGCCTCCTCCTGCACCTATTGTCTATTGTCTATTGTCTATTGTGAGAAGAAACTTTTCCACCCAGAGAGTTGTGAATCTGTGGAATTCCACTAGCCCCTAGAGCTCTATCTAACTCTCTCTTAAATTCATCCAGTGAATTGGCCTCCGATTAAATTCATCCAGTGAATGTGTGGGATTCTCTGCCACAGAGGGCAGTGGAAGCCAATTCACTGGATGGGTTTAAGAGAGAGTTAGATAGAGCTCTAGGGGCAAGTGGGATCAAGGGATATGGGGAGAAGGCAGGCACGGGTTACTGATTGTGGACGGTCAGCCGCGGTCACGATGAATGGCGGCGTCTACTGTCTCTCTCCCTGCAGGTGTGGTGGCCGATCCTTGGGAGGTGAGGGCGTCGAGGAATGTAATGGCCGCCGTGGGAACCTGCGTAAGGATTCCCTGCTCCTTCCATCCGGGCTGGTCTCAGCTGAAAACCGTGCAGTGGCTGAAGGGCGACCAGACGCAGGGAACCCTCGTTGTCAGCTCCGATCAATACCCTGACCCGCTCCACAGTCCGAGTGCGGAGATCCCACAACAATGGCAGAGAGACAACGACTGTACCCTGACAATCGACAGCCTGACCAAGCGGGATGAGGGACGGTACTTCTTACGAATGGAGAACAGTCAGGGAGAGAAATATTCCGGGCCGGACGGGGTTCTGCTGAACGTATCCGGTAAGACAATCACACAAAGTGCTGGAGTAACTCAGCGGGTCGGGCAGCATCTCTGTGGAGAACGTGGACAGGTACAAAGTGCTGGAATAACTCAGCGGGTCAGGCAGCATCTCTGTAGAGAACGTGGACAGGTACAAAGTGCTGGAGTAACTCAGCGGGTTAGGCAGCATCTCTGTGGAGAACGTGGACAGGTACAAAGTGCTGGAGTAACTCAGCAGGTCAGGCAGCATCTCTGTGGGGAAAGTGGACAGGTACACAATGTGCTGGAGAAACTCAGCAGGTCAGGCAGCATCTCTGTGGAGAACGTGGACAGGTACAAAGTGCTGGAGTAACTCAGCGGGTCGGGCAGCATCTCTGGAGAAACAGATTTGGTGTTGACAACATCTTTCCTGTAACGCGGTGCCCAAAATTGAACACAATGCTCTAAATGTGGCCTCACCAACGTCTTGTTCAACTGCAACGTGACCTCCCAACTTCTACGCTCAATACTCTGACTAATGAAGGCAAATGTGCCAAAAGCCTTCTTGACCACCCTATCTACCTCTGAAATCACTTTCAGGGAACTTTGTACCTGCGCTCCTAGATCCCTCTGCTCTACAACACTCCCTGTCTACCTGTGATGCCAAACTTTCAGGGGAACTGTGTACCTGCGCTCCTAGATCCCTCTGCTCTACGACACTCCCTGTCTACCTGTGACGCCACACTTTAAGGGGAACTGTGTACTTGCGCTCCTAGATCCCTCTGCTCTATAACACTACCCAGTGCCCTACCATTCACTGTGTAGGTCCTGTCCATGTTAGACTTCCCAAAGTAAAACACCTCACGTTTCTCTGTGTTAAATTCCATCAACTGTTGCTCCACCCACCTGGCCAATCGATCCAGATCCTACTACAATCTTTCACAACCATCCTGACTATCTGCAAAACCACCGACATTTGTGATATTTTCATCTTGATATTCGTGAGCGATTCCCAATGTCCCTCTCCCTGCGTCTGACCCACACCAGAATTATTCACCGGAGTTTAGAAGGATGAGAGGGGGATCTTATTGAAACGTATAAAATTATAAAAGGACTGGACAAGCTAGATGCAGGAAAAATGTTCCCAATGTTGGGGGAGGCCATTCGGCCCTTCGAGCCTGTACGCACCGCCATTCACTGTGATCGTGGCTGATCGTCCACAATCAGTAACCTGTGCCTGCCTTCTCCCCATATCCCTTGATTCCACTAGCCCCTAGAGCTCTATCTAACTCTCTCTTAAGTCCATCCAGTGAATCGGCCTCCACTGCCCTCTGTGGCAGAGAATTCCACAAATTCACAACTCTCTGGGTGGGAAAAGTTTTCTTCTCACCTCAGTTTTAAACGGCCTCCCCTTTATTCTTAGACTTTGTGTGTGTGGCCCCTGGTTCTGGACTCCCCCAACATTGGGAACATGTTTCCTGCATCTAGCTTGTCCAGTCCTTTTATAATTGTATACGTTTCTAAAGATCCCCCTCTCATCCTCCAGTGAATCTATTATATTGCTAAAACACTCATCTTGTCTGTCTGTTTGTTTGTTTGTCCATTAGTTTGTTTGTAAGTACCCAAAATACAGCCAAAACGGCAACAATTTTAGGCCCACCTTACCGACACTGGCCATGGTTGTTACAGTTATTCACTTTTCAAACTTTAAAAAAATCACTTTTCAAACTTAAAAAAATCACTTTTTAAACTTTAATGAATCACTTTTCCACTTCCCCTGGCTGCCAGTCATTTAAAGTTAGCATGCGGTCACTTAAAGTTAGCACAAAGGGGAGGCCGTTTAAAACTGAGGTGAGAAGTAACATTTTCACCCAGAGAATTTGTTGTGAATGTGTGGGATTCTCTGCCACAGAGGGCAGTGGAGGCCGATTCACTGGGTGGATTTAAGAGAGAGTTAGATAGAGCTCTAGGAGCTAGTGGAATCAAGGGAAATGGGGAGAAGGCAGGCACGGGTTACTGATTGTGGACAATCAGCAGCGATCACAATGAATGGCGGTGCGTACAGGCTCGAAGGGCCGAATGGCCTCCTCCTGCACCTATTTTTTATGTTTCTATGTTTCCATGTTTGCCCCACCATTTTTGACATCAAATAGTCTGCTCGTAATGTGTTGAAGGCTAACGGAAAATCTAGAAAAGAGGGCTCTTGCTGGGGTGTGAGGTTTGTCCAAATGTTTATAGATGATATGGATCAGAGTGGAAACAGGGTCTTACATATGGGTTGGGGTAGGGTGGGAGCAAAGGTACTAGAGGAGCAAGATGGACCACTCGACCCTAAAAACCAAAGATACTAGAGGAGCAAGATAGACCACTCGACCCTAAAAACCCAAAGGTACTAGAGGAGCAAGATAGACCACTCGACCCTAAAAACCCAAAGATACTAGAGGAGCAAGATGGACCACTCGATCCTAAAAACCCAAAGGTACTAGAGGAGCAAGATAGACCACTCGACCTTAAAAACCCAAAGGTACTAGAGGAGCAAGATAGACCACTCGACCCTAAAAACCCAAAGGTACTAGAGGAGCAAGATGGACCACTCGACCCTAAAAACCCAAAGGTACTAGAGGAGCAAGATGGACCACTCGACCTTAAAAACCTAAGATACTAGAGGAGCAAGAAAGACCACTTGACCCTGGATGCTTTCAAGAGAGAGCAGTCGTACAGGGCCCTAGTGAGACCGCACCTGAAGTACTCTGTGCAGTTTTGGTCTCCAAATTTGAGGAAGGACATTCTTGCTATTGAGGGCTTGCAGCATAGTTTTACTAGATTAATTCCCGGAATGGCGGGACTGTCGTACGTTGAAAGACTGGAGCGACTAGGCTTGTGTACGCTGGAGTTTAGAAGGATGATAGGGGAACTTATTGAAACGTATAAGATTATTAAGGGATTGGACAGGCTAGAGGCAGGAAACATGTTCGCAATGTTGGGGGAGTCCAGAACCAGGGGCCACAGTTTAAGAATAAGGGGTCGGCCATTCAGAACGGAGATGAGGAAAAACTTTTTCAGTCAGAGAGTTATAAATCTGTGGAATTCTCTGCCTCAGAAGGCAGTGGAGGCCAATTCTCTGAATGCATTCAAGAGAGAGCTAGATAGAGCTCTTAAGGATAGCGGAGTCAGGGGGTATGGGGAGAGGGCAGGAACGGGGTACTGATTGTGGATATCAGCCATGATCACAGTGAATGGCGGTGCGTACTGGCTCGAAGGGCCGAATGGCCTCCTCCTGCATCTGTTGTCTATTGTCTATTGTCTATTAAAAATGCAAATAATGTGTAATTAGATAAATAATTAATAGTTACTAGACCAAATGGTCCCGTTGGGCCCAAACCTCTCCTGCATTGGTGAAGCACCCTCTCTTCCTCCACTCCCTCCCCTCCCCTCTCCCCCCTTCCCCCTCCCCCTCACACCCCTCCCCTCTGCCTCCCCCTTCCCCTCCCCCTCACACCATCTCCCTCAACCACCCTTAACCTCCCTACTCCCCCTCCTCCTCCTCCCCTCCCCCTCCCCTTCCTCCCCCCTCCCCCTCCCCTCCCCTCCCCTCCACCTCCCCCTACCCCTCCCCCTCACAACATCTCCCGCAACCACCCCTAACCTCCCTACTTCCCCCCTCCCCCTCCCTCAACCCCCGTCCCTGCCTCCCTCCCTCCCTCCCTGGGAGATAGATTTAAACTTTAAAATGTGAATAACTTAAAAAATATAACACCGATTTCAATGCAACTTCCATTAGCACCAAAGGGACGACGGTGAGTAAGGTGGGCCTAAAATTATCATGCTACCGTGTACCGTTTTGGCTGTAGATCAGGAACAAACAAACAAACAAACAGACAAGAGTTTTAGTATATAGATAATAAGATTGATAGAGTAATGGGGAATCATGACAGAAGCCTCCTAGTGGCGAGCACTGGGAATAGACAACATGATGCACTCTGGGACAGATGCAGTTTAATGTGGATAAGTGTGAAGTTATCCACTTTGGTGGCAAGAACAGGAAGGCAGATTATTATCTGAATGGTGTCAAGTTAGGAAAAGGGGAAGTACAACGAGATCTGAGTGTCCTAGTTCATCAGTCACTGAAAGTAAGCATGCAGGTACAGCAGGCAGTGAAGAAAGCCAATGGCATTTTGGCCTTCATAACAAGAGGAGTTGAGTATAGGAGCAAAGAGGTCCTTCTGCAGTTGTACAGGGCCCTAGTGAGACCGCACCTGGAGTACTGTGTGCAGTTTTGGTCTCCAAATTTGAGGAAGGATATTCTTGCTATTGAGGGCGTGCAGCGTAGGTTCACCAGGTTAATCCCTGGGATGGCGGGACTGTCGTATGTTGAAAGACTGGAGCGACTAGGCTTGTCTACACTGGAGTTTAGAAGGATGAGAGGGGAACTTATTGAAACGTATAAGATTATTAAGATTGGACACGCTAGAGGCAGGAAACATGTTCCCGATGTTGGGGGAGTCCAGAACCAGGGGCCACACACAGTTTAAGAATAAGGGGTCGGCCATTTAGAACGAAGATGAGGAATAACTTTTCCGTTCAAAGAGATGTGAATCTGTGGAATTCTCTACCTCAGATGGCAGTGGAGGCCAATTCTCTGGATGCTTTCAAGAGAGAGTCAGGAAGAGCTCTTAAAGATTACGGAGTCAGGGGGTATGGGGAGAAGGCAGGAATGGGGTACTGATTGTGGATGATCAGCCATGATCACATTGAATGGCGGTGCGTACAGGCTCAAAGGGCCGAATGGCCTCCTCCTGCACCTATTGTCTATTGTCTATTGCAGATGCACGAAGCAAAGTGACTAAAAGTTGCTTCACCATGTTTTGTTTTTACTCTTGTTATACGGGCGAATTAAAAGGAGTGGTCCATCTTGCTCCTGGAGTATCTTTGGGACGGAGTGGGTGAGAGGTGGGGGAGGGTGAGGAGAGGGGGAGGGGGAGACGGGAGGGGGAGGGGTAGGGGGAGGGTGCTACACCAATGCAGGAGAACATTGGATCCTGACATCCTCGTTAAGAAGGGAAGAAAAAACGAGAGGAAGCATTGTGAGACCACACCTGGAGTACTGTGTACAGTTTTGGTCTCCCAATTTGAGGAAGGACATCCTTGCTATTGAGGCAGTGCAGCGTAGGTTCACCAGGTTAATCCCCGGGATTGCGGGACTGTCGTACGAGGAATGATTGGAAAGACTAGGCTTGTATTCACTGGAGTTTAGAAGGCTGAGAGGGGGATCTTAGAGAAACGGATAAAATTATAAAAGGACTGGACAAGCTAGATGCAGGAAAAATGTTCCCAATATTGGGGGAGTCCAGAACCAGGGGCCACACACACACAGTCTAAGAATAAAGGGGAGGCCGTTTAAAACTGAGGTGAGACGGAACTTTTCCAGTTGTGAATGTGTGGGATTCTCTGCCACAGAGGGCAGTGGAGGCCGATTCATTGGATGGATTTAAGAGAGAGTTAGATAGAGCTCTAGGGGCTAGTGGAATCAAGGGGTATGGTGAGAAGGCAGGCACGGGTTACTGATTGTGGACGATCAGCCGCGATCACGGTGAATGGCGGCGGTGGCTGGAAGGGCCGAATGGCCTCCTCCTGCACCTATTTTCTATGTTTCTATGTTTCTGTGAAAAATGAAACTGTGCTCCTGGATTCTCTGACTCTCTCTCTCTCTCTCTCTCTCTCTCTCTCTCTTTCCGAAGATGAGTCTAGTTTGGTGAACATCTCCTCGCCAGCGGAGATAAAGGAGGGAGATGAGGTGGTGCTAACCTGCTCGGTCAGGTTCGCCTGTCCCGGCCGCCTGAGATGGAGTGGGATCGATGGCTTAGATTCGGACTCGGAGACCGAAACTCCGGGATCAGTTGCCAACTCCTGGACCACCAGCCTCACGCTGAGATTCCAGGCATCCCATTCGGACCACGGCAGGTCTCTCAGATGCGTCCACACTCCATCAGAGAACACCGGGAATACCATCACCTTGAACGTTAAACGTGAGTCACAGAGCCCATTGGATCGCGTGGCGACACGGCGCGGAAACAGGCCCCCCAGCGGCCTAACGCCCACGCCAGCCAAGCTGCGCGGCAGTGTGAGCTGTGAGGAGGATGCTTTGAGGATGCAAGGTGACCTGGACAGGTTGTGTGAGCGGGCAGACGCAGGTAAAGGGGAAGTGCAACGACACCTGTGTGTCCTTGTACACCAGTCACTGAAAGTAAGCGTGTAGGTACAGCAGGCAGTGAAGAAAGATAATGGCATGTTGGCCTTCATGACAAGAGGAGTTAAGTACAGGAGCAAAGAGGTCCTTCTGCAGTTGTATAGGGCCCTGGTTAGACCGCACCTGGAGTACTGTGTGCAGTTTTGCTCTCCAAATGTGAGGAAGGACGTCCTTGCTATTGAGGCAGTGCAGCGTAGGTTCACCAGGTTAATCCCCGGGATGGCGGGAGGGTTGTATGAGGAAAGATTGGAAAGACTGGGCTTGTATTCACTGGAGTTTAGAAGGATGAGAGGGGGATCTTATAGAGACGTGTAAAATTATAAAAGGACTGGACAAGCTAGATGCAGGAAAAATGTTCCCAATGTTGGAGAGTCCAGAACCAAGCTGGGTGGCAGTGTGAGCTGTGAGGAGGATGCTACGAGGATGCAGGTTGACTTGGACAGGTTGTGTGAGCGGGCAGACGCAGTTTAACGCGGATAAACGTGAGGCGATCCACTTCGGTGGCAAGAAAAGGAAGGCAGCTAATTAACTCAATGGTGTGCAGGGAAAAAAACTGCAGATGCTGGTTCAAATCGAAGGCAGACACAAAGTGCTGGAGTAACTCAGCGGGTCGGGCAGCATCTCTGTGGAGAACGTGGACAGGTACAAAGTGCTGGAGTAACTCAGCAGGTCAGGCAGCATCTCTGTGGAGAACGTGGACAGGTACAAAGTGCTGGAGTAACTCAGCGGGTCGGGCAGCATCTCAAGAGAAAAGGAATGCGCGACGATTTGGGTCGAGACCTTTCGTCAGTCTGAAGAAGGGTCTCAAACCGAAACATCACCCATTCCTTCTCTCCTGAGATGCTGCCTGACCCGCTGAGTTACTCCAGCAATTTTTGTCTATTATCTCAATGGTGTCTGATTAGTTAAAGGGGAAGTGCAGCGAGACCTGGGTGTTCTTGTTCATCACTCACTGAAAGTAGGCGTGCAGGTACAGCAGGCAGTGAAGAAAGCTAATGGCATGTTGGCCTTCATGATAAGAGGATTTGAGTACAGGAGCACAGAGGTCCTTCTGCAGTTGTATAGGGCCCTGGTGAGACCGCACCTGGAGTACTGTGTGCAGTTTTGGTCTCCAAATTTGAGGAAGGACATCCTTGCTATTGAGGGCGTGCAGCGTAGGTTCACCAGGTTAATCCCCGGGATGGCGGGACTGATATATGAGGAAAGATTGGAAAGACTGGGGCTTGTATTTACTGGAGTTTAGAAGGATGAGAGGGGGATCTTATAGAAACGTATAAGATTATTAAGAGATTGGACAGGCTAGAGGCAGGAAACATGTTCCCAATGTTGGGGGAGTCCAGAACCAGGGGCCACACACACACAGTCTAAGAATAAAGGGGAGGCCGTTTAAAACTGAGGTGAGGAGGAACGTTTCCAGTTGTGAATGTGTGGGATTCTCTGCCACAGAGGGCAGTGGAGGCCGATTCACTGGATGGATTTAAGAGAGAGTTAGATAGAGCTCTAGGGGCCAGTGGAATCAAGGGATATGGGGAGAAGGCAGGCACGGGTTACTGATTGTGGATGATCAGCCGCAGTCACGATGAATGGCGGCGTCTACTCTGTCTCTCTCCCTGCAGGTGCGGTGGCCGATTCGTGGGAGGTGAGGGCGCCGAGGAATGTAATGGCCGCCGTGGGAACCTGTGTGCGGATTCCCTGCTCCTTCTCCCGTCCCTTCGGGTCTCGGCTGAAAACCGTGCAGTGGCTGAAGGGCGACCAGACGCAGGGCACCCACGTCGTCAGCTCCGATCAAGACGGCGACCCGCTCCGCCGTCCGATTGCGGAGATCCCTAAACAATGGCAGAGAGACAAGGATTGCACCCTGACAATCGACAGCCTGACCAAGCGGGATGAGGGATGGTACTACTTCCGAATGGAGAACAAACTGGGAGAGAAATATTCCGGGCCGGACGGGGTTCAGCTGAACGTATCCGGTAAGACAATCACACAAAGTGCTGGAGTAACTCAGCGGGTCGGGCAGCATCTCTGTGGAGAACGTGGACAGGTACAAAGTGCTGGAGTAACTCAACGGGTCAGGCAGCATCTCTGTGGAGAACGTGGACAGGTACAAAGTGCTGGAGTAACTCAGCGGGTCAGGCAGCATCTCTGTGGGGAAAGTGGACGGGTACACAAAGTGCTGGAGTAACTCAGCGGGTCAGGCAGCATCTCTGTGGAGAACGTGGACAGGTACACAAAGTGCTGGAGAAACTCAGCAGGTCAGGCAGCATCTCTGGAGAAACAGATTTGGTGTTGACAACATCTTTCCTGTAACGCGGTGCTCATAACTGAACAAAATGCTCTAAATGTGGCCTCACCAACGTCTTGTTCAACTGCAACATGACCTCCCAACTTCTACGCTCAATACTCTGACTGATGTTGGCCAATGTGCCAAAAGCCTTCTTGACCACCCTATCTACCTCTGAAATCACTTTCAGGGACCTGTGTACCTGTGCTCCTAGATCCCTCTGCTCTACAACACTCCCTGTCTACCTGTGATGCCAAACTTTCAGGGGAACCGTGTAGCTGCGCTCCTAGATCCCTCTGCTCTACGACACTCCCTGTCTACCTGTGATGCCACACTTTAAGGGGAACTGTGTACCTGTGCTCCTAGATCCCTCTGCTCTATAACACTACCCAGTGCCCTACCATTCACTGTGTAGGTCCTGTCCATGTTAGACTTCCCAAAGTAAAACACCTCACGTTTCTCTGTGTTAAATTCCATCAACTGTTGCTCCACCCACCTGGCCAATCGATCCAGATCCTGCTGCAATCTTTCACAACCATCCTGACTATCTGCAAAACCACCTACATTTGTGATATTTTCATCTTGATATTCGTGAGTGATTCCCAATGTCCCTCTCCCTGCGTCTGACCCACACCAGAATTATTCACCGGAGTTTAGAAGGATGAGAGGGGGATCTTATTGAAACGTATAAAATTATAAAAGGACTGGACAAGCTAGATGCAGGAAAAATGTTCCCAATGTTGGGGGAGGCCATTCGGCCCTTCGAGCCTGTACGCACCGCCATTCACTGTGATCGTGGCTGATCGTCCACAATCAGTAACCTGTGCCTGCCTTCTCCCCATATCCCTTGATTCCACTAGCCCCTAGAGCTCTATCTAACTCTCTCTTAAGTCCATCCAGTGAATCGGCCTCCACTGCCCTCTGTGGCAGAGAATTCCACAAATTCACAACTCTCTGGGTGGGAAAAGTTTTCTTCTCACCTCAGTTTAAAACGGCCTCCCCTTTATTCTTAGACTGTGTGTGTGTGGCCCCTGGTTCTGGACTCCCCCAACATTGGGAACATGTTTCCTGCATCTAGCTTGTCCAGTCCTTTTATAATTGTATACGTTTCTAAAGATCCCCCTCTCATCCTCCAGTGAATCTATTATATTGCTAAAACACTCATCTTGTCTGTCAGTTTGTTTGTTTGTCCATTAGTTTGTTTGTAAGTACCCGAAATACAGCCAAAACGGCAACAATTTTAGGCCCACCTTACCGGCACTGGCCATGGTTGTTACAGTTATTCACTTTTCAAACTTTAAAAAAATCACTTTTCAAACTTTAAAAAATCACTTTTTAAACTTTAATGAATCCCTTTTCCACATCCCCTGGCTGCCAGTCATTTAAAGTTAGCATGCGGTCACTTAAAGTTAGCACAAAGGGGAGGCCGTTTAAAACTGAGGTGAGAAGTAACATTTTCACCCAGAGAATTTGTTGTGAGTGTGTGGGATTCTCTGCCACAGAGGGCAGTGGAGGCCGATTCACTGGGTGGATTTAAGAGAGAGTTAGATAGAGCTCTAGGAGCTAGTGGAATCAAGGGAAATGGGGAGAAGGCAGGCACGGGTTACTGATTGTGGACAATCAGCAGCGATCACAATGAATGGCGGTGCGTACAGGCTCGAAGGGCCGAATGGCCACCTCCTGCACCTATTTTTTATGTTTCTATGTTTCCATGTTTGCCCCACCATTTTTGACATCAAATAGTCTGCTCGTAATGTGTTGAAGGCTGACGAAAAATCAAGAAAAGAGGGCTCTTGCTGGGGTGTGAGGTTTGTCCAAATGTTTATAGATAATATGAATCAGAGTGGAAACAGGGTCTTACATATGGGTTGGGGTAGGGTGGGAGCAAAGATACTAGAGGAGCAAGATGGACCACTCGACCCTAAAAACCCAAAGATACTAGAGGAGCAAGATAGACCACTCGACCCTAAAAACCAAAGATACTAGAGGAGCAAGATAGACCACTCGACCCTAAAAAACCCAAAGGTACTAGAGGAGCAAGATAGACCACTCGACCCCAAAAACCCAAAGGTACTAGAGGAGCAAGATAGACCACTCGACCCTAAAAAACCCAAAGGTACTAGAGGAGCAAGATAGACCATTCGACCCTAAAAACCCAAAGGTACTAGAGGAGCAAGATAGACCACTCGACCCTAAAAACCCAAAGGTACTAGAGGAGCAAGATAGACCACTCGACCCTAAAAATCCAAAGATACTAGAGGAGCAAGATAGACCACTCGACCCTAAAAAACCCAAAGGTACTAGAGGAGCAAGATGGACCACTCGACCCTAAAAACCCAAAGGTACTAGAGGAGCAAGATGGACCACTCGACCCTAAAAACCCAAATGTACTAGAGGAGCAAGATGGACCACTCGACCCTAAAAACCCAAAGGTACTAGAGGAGCAAGATAGACCACTCGACCCTAAAAACCCAAAGATACTAGAGGAGCAAGATGGACCACTCGACCTTAAAAACCTAAGATACTAGAGGAGCAAGAAAGACCACTTGACCCTGGATGCTTTCAAGAGAGAGCAGTTGTATAGGGCCCTAGTGAGACCGCAACTGGAGTACTCTGTGCAGTTTTGGTCTCCAAACTTGAGGAAGGACATTCTTGCTATTGAGGGCTTGCAGCATAGTTTTACTAGATTAATTCCCGGAATGGCGGGACTGTCGTACGTTGAAAGACTGGAGTGACTAGGCTTGTGTACGCTGGAGTTTAGAAGGATGAGAGGGGAACTTATTGAAACGTATAAGATTATTAAGGGATTGGACAGGCTAGAGGCAGGAAACATGTTCCCAATGTTGGGGGAGTCCAGAACCAGGGGCCACAGTTTAAGAATAAGGGGTCGGCCATTCAGAACGGAGATGAGGAAACACTTTTTCAGTCAGAGAGTTGTAAATCTTTGAAATTCTCTGCCTCAGAAGGCAGTGGAGGCCAATTCTCTGAATGCATTCAAGAGAGAGAGCTAGATAGAGCTCTTCAGGATAGCGGAGTCAGGGGGTATGGGGAGAAGGCAGGAACGGGGTACTGATTGAGAATGATCAGCCATGATCACATTGAATGGTGGTGCTGGCTCGAAGGGCCGAATGGCCTACTCCTGCACCTATTGTCTATTGTCTATTGTCTATTGACTAGTATGTTGAAAGACTGGAGCGACTAGGCTTGTATACACTGGAATTTAGAAGGATGAGAGGGGATCTTATCGAAACATATAAGATTATTAAGGGGTTGGACATGTTAGAGGCAGGAAACAATGTTGGGGGAGTCCAGAACCAGGGGCCACTGTTTAAGAATAAGGGGTAAGCCATTCAGAACAGAGATGAGGAAAAACTTTTTCAGTCAGAGAGTTGTAAATCTTTGGAATTCTCTGCCTCAGAAGGCAGTGGAGGCCAATTCTCTGAATGCATTCAAGAGAGAGCTAGATAGAGCTCTTAAGGATAGTGGAGTCAGGGAGTATGGGGAGAGGGCAGGAACGGGGTACTGATTGAGGATGATCAGCCATGATCACAGTGAATGGCGGTGCGTACTGGCTCGAAGGGCCGAATGGCCTCCTCCTGCATCTGTTGTCGATTGTCTATTGTCTATTGTCTATTGTCTATTAAAAATGCAAATAATGTGTAATAAGATAAATAATTAATAGTTACTAGACCAAGTGGACCGGTTGGGCCCAAACCTCTCCTGCATTGGTGTAGCACCCTCTCTTCCTCCACTCCCTCCCCTCCCCCTCATCCCCCTCCCTCCTCCCCTCCATCCTCCCTTCCCCATCCCTCCACCCCTCCCCCTCCCCTTCCTCCCTCCTCCCCCTTCCCTCCCCTCCCCCTCCCCCCCTTCCCCTCCCCCTCTCCACCCTCCCCCCTTCCTCCCCCCTTCCCTCCCCCCCCGCCTCCCCCCTTCCCTTCCCCCTCACACCATCTCCTGCAACCACCCCTAACCTCCCTACTTCCCCCCTGTCCCTCCCTCAACCCCCGTCCCTCCCTCCCTACCTAGGAGATAGATTTAAACATCGAAATGTGAATAACTTTAAAAATATAACACCGATTTCAATGAAAATTCTTCCATTAGCACCAAAGGGATGACGGTGAGTAAGGTGGGCCTAAAATTATCGTGCTATCGTGTACCGTTTTGGCTGTAGATCAGGAACAAACAAACAAACAAACGAACAAGAGTTTTAGTATATCATATCATATCATATATATACAGCCGGAAACAGGCCTTTTTGGCCCTCCAAGTCCGTGCCGCCCAGTGATCCCCACACATTAACACTATCCTACACCCACTAGGGACAATTTTTACATTTACCCAGCCAATTAACCTACATACCTGTACGTCTTTGGAGTGTGGGAGGAAACCGAAGATCTCGGAGAAAACCCACGCAGGTCACGGGAGTAATGGGGAATCATGACAGAAGCCTCCTGGTGGCGAGCACTGGGAATAGACAACATGATGCACTCTGGGACAGATGCAGTTTAATGTGGATAAGTGTGAAGTTATCCACTTTGGTGGCAAGAACAGGAAGGCAGATTATTATCTGAATGGTGTCAAGTTAGGAAAAGAGGACGTACAAAGAGATCTGGGTGTCCTAGTTCATCAGTCACTGAAAGTAAGCATGCAGGTACAGCAGGCAGTGAAGAAAGCCAATGGCATGTTGGCCTTCATAACAAGAGGAGTTGAGTATAGGAGCAAAGAGGTCCTTCTGCAGTTGTACAGGGCCCTAGTGAGACCGCACCTGGAGTACTGTGTGCAGTTTTGGTCTCCAAATTTGAGGAAGGATATTCTTGCTATTGAGGGCGTGCAGCGTACGTTCACCAGGTTAATCCCCGGGATGGCGGGACTGTCGTACGTTGAAAGACTGGAGCGACTAGGCTTGTGTACGCTGGAGTTTAGAAGGATGAGAGGGGAACTTATTGAAACGTATAAGATTATTCAGATTGGACACGCTAGAGGCAGGAAACATGTTCCCGATGTTGGGGGAGTCCAGAACCAGGGGCCACACACAGTTTAAGAATAAGGGGTCGGCCATTTAGAACGAAGATGAGGAATAACTTTTCCGTTCAAAGAGATGTGAATCTGTGGAATTCTCTACCTCAGATGGCAGTGGAGGCCAATTCTCTGGATGCTTTCAAGAGAGAGTCAGGAAGAGCTCTTAAAGATTACGGAGTCAGGGGGTATGGGGAGAAGGCAGGAACGGGGTACTGATTGTGGATGATCAGCCATGATCACATTGAATGGCGGTGCGTACAGGCTGGAAGGGCCGAATGGCCTCCTCCTGCACCTATTGTCTATTGTCTATTGCAGATGCACGAAGCAAAGTGACTAAAAGTTGCTTCACCATGTTTTGTTTTTACTCTTCTTATACGGGCGAATTAAAAGGAGTGGTCCATCTTGCTCCTGGAGTATCTTTGGGACGGAGTGGGTGAGAGGTGGGGGAGGGTGAGGAGAGGGGGAGGGGGGAGACGGGAGGGGGAGGGGTAGGGGGAGGGTGCTACACCAATGCAGGAGAACATTGGACCCTGACATCCTAGTTAAGAAGGGAAGAAAAAACGAGAGGAAGCATTGTGAGACCACACCTGGAGTACTGTGTACAGTTTTGGTCTCCCAATTTGAGGAAGGACATCCTTGCTATTGAGGCAGTGCAGCGTAGGTTCACCAGGTTAATCCCCGGGATTGCGGGACTGTCATACGAGGAATGATTGGAAAGACTAGGCTTGTATTCACTGGAGTTTAGAAGGATGAGAGGGGGATCTTAGAGAAACGGATAAAATTATAAAAGGACTGGACAAGCTAGATGCAGGAAAAATGTTCCCAATATTGGGGGAGTCCAGAACCAGGGGCCACACACACACAGTCTAAGAATAAAGGGGAGGCCGTTTAAAACTGAGGTGAGATGGAACTTTTCCAGTTGTGAATGTGGGGGATTCTCTGCCACAGAGGGCAGTGGAGGCCGATTCATTGGATGGATTTAAGAGAGAGTTAGATAGAGCTCTTGGGGCTAGTGGAATCAAGGGGTATGGTGAGAAGGCAGGCACGGGTTACTGATTGTGGACGATCAGCCGCGATCACGGTGAATGGCGGCGGTGGCTGGAAGGGCCAAATGGCCTCCTCCTGCACCTATTTTCTATGTTTCTATGTTTCTGTGAAAAATGAAACTGTGCTCCTGGATTCTCTGACTCTCTCTCTCTCTCTCTCTCTCTCTCTCTTTCCGAAGATGAGTCTAGTTTGGTGAACATCTCCTCGCCAGCGGAGATAAAGGAGGGAGATGAGGTGGTGCTAACCTGCTCGGTCAGGTTCGCCTGTCCCGGCCGCCTGAGATGGAGTGGGGTCGATGGCTTAGATTCGGACTCGGAGACCGAAACTCCGGGATCAGTTGCCAACTCCTGGACCACCAGCCTCACGCTGAGATTCCAGGCATCCCATTCGGACCACGGCAGGTCTCTCAGATGCGTCCACACTACATCAGAGAACACCGGGAATACCATCACCTTGAACGTTAAACGTGAGTCACAGAGCCCATGGGATCGCGTGGCGACACGGCGCGGAAACAGGCCCCCCAGCGGCCTAACGCCCACGCCGGCCAAGCTGCGCGGCAGTGTGAGCTGTGAGGAGGATGCTTTGAGGATGCAAGGTGACCTGGACAGGTTGTGTGAGCGGGCAGACGCAGGTAAAGGGGAAGTGCAACGACACCTGTGTGTCCTTGTACACCAGTCACTGAAAGTAAGCGTGTAGGTACAGCAGGCAGTGAAGAAAGATAATGGCATGTTGGCCTTCATGACAAGAGGAGTTAAGTACAGGAGCAAAGAGGTCCTTCTGCAGTTGTATAGGGCCCTGGTGAGACCGCACCTGGAGTACTGTGTGCAGTTTTGCTCTCCAAATGTGAGGAAGGACGTCCTTGCTATTGAGGCAGTGCAGCGTAGGTTCACCAGGTTAATCCCCGGGATGGCGGGAGGGTTGTATGAGGAAAGATTGGAAAGACTGGGCTTGTATTCACTGGAGTTTAGAAGGATGAGAGGGGGATCTTATAGAGACGTGTAAAATTATAAAAGGACTGGACAAGCTAGATGCAGGAAAAATGTTCCCAATGTTGGAGAGTCCAGAACCAAGCTGGGTGGCAGTGTGAGCTGTGAGGAGGATGCTACGAGGATGCAGGGTGACTTGGACAGGTTGTGTGAGCGGGCAGACGCAGTTTAACGCGGATAAACGTGAGGCGATCCACTTCGGTGGCAAGAAAAGGAAGGCAGCTAATTAACTCAATGGTGCGCAGGGAAAAAAACTGCAGATGCTGGTTCAAATCGAAGGTAGACACAAAGTGCTGGAGTAACTCAGCGGGTCGGGCAGCATCTCTGTGGAGAACGTGGACAGGTACAAAGTGCTGGAGTAACTCAGCAGGTCAGGCAGCATCTCTGTGGAGAACGTGGACAGGTACAAAGTGCTGGAGTAACTCAGCGGGTCGGGCAGCATCTCAGGAGAAAAGGAATGCGCGACGATTTGGGTCGAGACCTTTCGTCAGTCTGAAGAAGGGTCTCAAACCGAAACATCACCCATTCCTTCTCTCCTGAGATGCTGCTTGACCCGCTGAGTTACTCCAGCACTTTGTGTCTATTATCTCAATGGTGTCTGATTAGTTAAAGGGGAAGTGCAGCGAGACCTGGGTGTTCTTGTTCATCACTCACTGAAAGTAGGCGTGCAGATACAGCAGGCAGTGAAGAAAGCTAATGGCATGTTGGCCTTCATGATAAGAGGATTTGAGTACAGGAGCACAGAGGTCCTTCTGCAGTTGTATAGGGCCCTGGTGAGACCGCACCTGGAGTACTGTGTGCAGTTTTGGTCTCCAAATTTGAGGAAGGACATCCTTGCTATTGAGGGCGTGCAGCGTAGGTTCACCAGGTTAATCCCCGGGATGGCGGGACTGATATATGAGGAAAGATTGGAAAGACTGGGGCTTGTATTTACTGGAGTTTAGAAGGATGAGAGGGGGATCTTATAGAAACGTATAAGATTATTAAGAGATTGGACAGGCTAGAGGCAGGAAACATGTTCCCAATGTTGGGGGAGTCCAGAACCAGGGGCCACACACACACAGTCTAAGAATAAAGGGGAGGCCGTTTAAAACTGAGGTGAGGAGGAACGTTTCCAGTTGTGAATGTGTGGGATTCTCTGCCACAGAGGGCAGTGGAGGCCGATTCACTGGATGGATTTAAGAGAGAGTTAGATAGAGCTCTAGGGGCCAGTGGAATCAAGGGATATGGGGAGAAGGCAGGCACGGGTTACTGATTGTGGATGATCAGCCGCAGTCACGATGAATGGCGGCGTCTACTCTGTCTCTCTCCCTGCAGGTGCGGTGGCCGATTCGTGGGAGGTGAGGGCGCCGAGGAATGTAATGGCCGCCGTGGGAACCTGTGTGCGGATTCCCTGCTACTTCTCCCGTCCCTTCGGGTCTCGGCTGAAAACCGTGCAGTGGCTGAAGGGCGACCAGACGCAGGGCACCCACGTCGTCAGCTCCGATCAAGACGGCGACCCGCTCCGCCGTCCGATTGCGGAGATCCCTAAACAATGGCAGAGAGACAAGGATTGCACCCTGACAATCGACAGCCTGACCAAGCGGGATGAGGGATGGTACTACTTCCGAATGGAGAACAAACTGGGAGAGAAATATTCCGGGCCGGACGGGGTTCTGCTGAACGTATCCGGTAAGACAATCACACAAAGTGCTGGAGTAACTCAGCGGGTCGGGCAGCATCTCTGTGGAGAACGTGGACAGGTACAAAGTGCTGGAGTAACTCAGCGGGTCAGGCAGCATCTCTGTGGAGAACGTGGACAGGTACAAAGTGCTGGAGTAACTCAGCGGGTCAGGCAGCATCTCTGTGGGGAAAGTGGACGGGTACACAAAGTGCTGGAGTAACTCAGCGGGTCAGGCAGCATCTCTGTGGAGAACGTGGACAGGTACACAAAGTGCTGGAGAAACTCAGGGGGTCGGGCAGCATCTCTGTGGGGAAAGTGGACAGGTACACAAAGTGCTGGAGAAACTCAGCAGGTCAGGCAGCATCTCTGGAGAAACAGATTTGGTGTTGACAACATCTTTCCTGTAACGCGGTGCTCATAACTGAACACAATGCTCTAAATGTGGCCTCACCAACGTCTTGTTCAACTGCAACATGACCTCCCAACTTCTACGCTCAATACTCTGACTGATGTTGGCCAATGTGCCAAAAGCCTTCTTGACCACCCTATCTACCTCTGAAATCACTTTCAGGGACCTGTGTACCTGTGCTCCTAGATCCCTCTGCTCTACAACACTCCCTGTCTACCTGTGATGCCAAACTTTCAGGGGAACCGTGTAGCTGCGCTCCTAGATCTCTCTGCTCTACGACACTCCCTGTCTACCTGTGATGCCACACTTTCAGGGGAACTGTGTACCTGTGCTCCTAGATCCCTCTGCTCTATAACACTACCCAGTGCCCTACCATTCACTGTGTAGGTCCTGTCCATGTTAGACTTCCCAAAGTAAAACACCTCACGTTTCTCTGTGTTAAATTCCATCAACTGTTGCTCCACCCACCTGGCCAATCGATCCAGATCCTGCTGCAATCTTTCACAACCATCCTGACTATCTGCAAAACCACCTACATTTGTGATATTTTCATCTTGATATTCGTGAGTGATTCCCAATGTCCCTCTCCCTGCGTCTGACCCACACCAGAATTATTCACCGGAGTTTAGAAGGATGAGAGGGGGATCTTATTGAAACGTATAAAATTATAAAAGGACTGGACAAGCTAGATGCAGGAAAAATGTTCCCAATGTTGGGGGAGGCCATTCGGCCCTTCGAGCCTGTACGCACCGCCATTCACTGTGATCGTGGCTGATCGTCCACAATCAGTAACCTGTGCCTGCCTTCTCCCCATATCCCTTGATTCCACTAGCCCCTAGAGCTCCATCTAACTCTCTCTTAAGTCCATCCAGTGAATCGGCCTCCACTGCCCTCTGTGGCAGAGAATTCCACAAATTCACAACTCTCTGGGTGGGAAAAGTTTTCTTCTCACCTCAGTTTAAAACGGCCTCCCCTTTATTCTTAGACTGTGTGTGTGTGGCCCCTGGTTCTGGACTCCCCCAACATTGGGAACATGTTTCCTGCATCTAGCTTGTCCAGTCCTTTTATAATTGTATACGTTTCTAAAGATCCCCCTCTCATCCTCCAGTGAATCTATTATATTGCTAAAACACTCATCTTGTCTGTCAGTTTGTTTGTTTGTCCATTAGTTTGTTTGTAAGTACCCGAAATACAGCCAAAACGGCAACAATTTTAGGCCCACCTTACCGACACTGGCCATGGTTGTTACAGTTATTCACTTTTCAAACTTTAAAAAAATCACTTTTCAAACTTTAAAAAATCACTTTTTAAACTTTAATGAATCCCTTTTCCACTTCCCCTGGCTGCCAGTCATTTAAAGTTAGCATGCGGTCACTTAAAGTTAGCACAAAGGGGAGGCCGTTTAAAACTGAGGTGAGAAGTAACATTTTCACCCAGAGAATTTGTTGTGAATGTGTGGGATTCTCTGCCACAGAGGGCAGTGGAGGCCGATTCACTGGGTGGATTTAAGAGAGAGTTAGATAGAGCTCTAGGAGCTAGTGGAATCAAGGGAAATGGGGAGAAGGCAGGCACGGGTTACTGATTGTGGACAATCAGCAGCGATCACAATGAATGGCGGTGCGTACAGGCTCGAAGGGCCGAATGGCCACCTCCTGCACCTATTTTTTATGTTTCTATGTTTCCATGTTTGCCCCACCATTTTTGACATCAAATAGTCTGCTTGTAATGTGTTGAAGGCTGACGAAAAATCAAGAAAAGAGGGCTCTTGCTGGGGTGTGAGGTTTGTCCAAATGTTTATAGATAATATGAATCAGAGTGGAAACAGGGTCTTACATATGGGTTGGGGTAGGGTGGGAGCAAAGATACTAGAGGAGCAAGATGGACCACTCGACCCTAAAAACCCAAAGATACTAGAGGAGCAAGATAGACCACTCGACCCTAAAAACCAAAGATACTAGAGGAGCAAGATAGACCACTCGACCCTAAAAAACCCAAAGGTACTAGAGGAGCAAGATAGACCACTCGACCCCAAAAACCCAAAGGTACTAGAGGAGCAAGATAGACCACTCGACCCTAAAAAACCCAAAGGTACTAGAGGAGCAAGATAGACCACTCGACCCTAAAAACCCAAAGGTACTAGATGAGCAAGATAGACCACTCGACCCTAAAAACCCAAAGGTACTAGAGGAGCAAGATAGACCACTCGACCCTAAAAACCCAAAGATACTAGAGGAGCAAGATAGACCACTCGACCCTAAAAACCCAAAGATACTAGAGGAGCAAGATGGACCACTCGACCCTAAAAAACCCAAAGGTACTAGAGGAGCAAGATGGACCACTCGACCCTAAAAACCCAAAGATACTAGAGGAGCAAGATGGACCACTCGACCCTAAAAACCCAAAGATACTAGAGGAGCAAGATGGACCACTCGACCTTAAAAACCTAAGATACTAGAGGAGCAAGAAAGACCACTTGACCCTGGATGCTTTCAAGAGAGAGCAGTTGTACAGGGCCCTAGTGAGACCGCACCTGGAGTACTCTGTGCAGTTTTGGTCTCCAAATTTGAGGAAGGACATTCTTGCTATTGAGGGCTTGCAGCATAGTTTTACTAGATTAATTCCCGGAATGGCGGGACTGTCGTACGTTGAAAGACTGGAGTGACTAGGCTTGTGTACGCTGGAGTTTAGAAGGATGAGAGGGGAACTTATTGAAACGTATAAGATTATTAAGGGATTGGACAGGCTAGAGGCAGGAAACATGTTCCCAATGTTGGGGGAGTCCAGAACCAGGGGCCACAGTTTAAGAATAAGGGGTCGGCCATTCAGAACGGAGATGAGGAAAAACTTTTTCAGTCAGAGAGTTGTAAATCTTTGGAATTCTCTGCCTCAGAAGGCAGTGGAGGCCAATTCTCTGAATGCATTCAAGAGAGAGAGCTAGATAGAGCTCTTCAGGATAGCGGAGTCAGGGGGTATGGAGAGAAGGCAGGAACGGGGTACTGATTGAGAATGATCAGCCATGATCACATTGAATGGTGGTGCTGGCTCGAAGGGCCGAATGGCCTACTCCTGCACCTATTGTCTATTGTCTATTGTCTATTGACTAGTATTTTGAAAGACTGGAGCGACTAGGCTTGTATACACTGGAATTTAGAAGGATGAGAGGGGATCTTATCGAAACATATAAGATTATTAAGGGGTTGGACATGTTAGAGGCAGGAAACAATGTTGGGGGAGTCCAGAACCAGGGGCCACTGTTTAAGAATAAGGGGTAAGCCATTCAGAACAGAGATGAGGAAAAACTTTTTCAGTCAGAGAGTTGTAAATCTTTGGAATTCTCTGCCTCAGAAGGCAGTGGAGGCCAATTCTCTGAATGCATTCAAGAGAGAGCTAGATAGAGCTCTTAAGGATAGTGGAGTCAGGGAGTATGGGGAGAGGGCAGGAACGGGGTACTGATTGAGGATGATCAGCCATGATCACAGTGAATGGCGGTGCGTACTGGCTCGAAGGGCCGAATGGCCTCCTCCTGCATCTGTTGTCGATTGTCTATTGTCTATTGTCTATTGTCTATTAAAAATGCAAATAATGTGTAATAAGATAAATAATTAATAGTTACTAGACCAAGTGGACTGGTTGGGCCCAAACCTCTCCTGCATTGGTGTAGCACCCTCTCTTCCTCCACTCCCTCCCCTCCCCCTCATCCCCCTCCCTCCTCCCCTCCATCCTCCCTTCCCCATCCCTCCACCCCTCCCCCTCCCCTTTATCCCTCCTCCCCCTTCCCTCCCCTCCCCCTCCCCCCCTTCCCCTCCCCCTCTCCACCCTCCCCCCTTCCTCCCCCCTTCCCTCCCCCCCGCCTCCCCCCTTCCCTTCCCCCTCACACCATCTCCCGCAACCACCCCTAACCTCCCTACTTCCCCCCTGTCCCTCCCTCAACCCCCGTCCCTCCCTCCTCCCTCCCTACCTAGGAGATAGATTTAAACTTCAAAATATGAATAACTTTAAAAATATAACACCGATTTCAATGAAAATTCTTCCATTAGCACCAAAGGGATGACGGTGAGTAAGGTGGGCCTAAAATTATCGTGCTATCGTGTACCGTTTTGGCTGTAGATCAGGAACAAACAAACAAACAAACGAACAAGAGTTTTAGCATATAGATAATAAGATTGATAGAGTAATGGGGAATCATGACAGAAGCCTCCTAGTGGCGAGCACTGGGAATAGACAACATGATGCACTCTGGGACAGATGCAGTTTAATGTGGATAAGTGTGAGGTTATCCACTTTGGTGGCAAGAACAGGAAGGCAGAGTATTATCTGAATGGTGTCAAGTTAGGAAATGGGGACGTACAACGAGATCTGAGTGTCCTAGTTCATCAGTCACTGAAACGAAGCATGCAGGTACAGCAGGCAGTGAAGAAAGCCAATGGCATTTTGGCCTTGATGACAAGAGGAGTTCAGTATACGAGCAAAGAGGTCCTTCTGCAGTTGTACAGGGCCCTAGTGAGACCGCACCTGGAGTACTGTGTGCACTTTTGGTCTCCAAATTTGAGGAAGGACGTCCTTGCTATTGAGGGCGTGCAGCGTAGGTTCACCAGGTTAATCCCCGGGATGGCGGGACTGTCGTACGTTGAAAGACTGGAGCGACTAGGCTTGTGTACGCTGGAGTTTAGAAGGATGAGAGGGGAACTTATTGAAACGTATAAGATTATTCAGATTGGACACGCTAGAGGCAGGAAATATGTTCCCGATGCTGGGGGAGTCCAGAACCAGGGGCCACACACAGTTTAAGAATAAGGGGTCGGCCATTTAGAACAGAGATGAGGAATAACTTTTCCGTTCAAAGAAATGTGAATCTGTGGAATTCTCTGCCTCAGATGGCAGTGGAGGCCAATTCTCTGGATGCTTTCAAGAGAGAGTCAGGTAGAGCTCTTAAAGATGGCAGAGACAAGGGGTATGGGGAGAAGGCAGGAATGGGGTACTGATTGTGGATGATCAGCCATGATCACATTGAATGGCGGTGCGTACAGGCTGGAAGGGCCGAATGGCCTACTCCTGCACCTATTGTCTATTGTCTATTGCAGATGCACGAAGCAAAGTGACTAAAAGTTGCTTCACCATGTTTTGTTTTTACTCTTGTGATACGGGCGAATTAAAAGGAGTGGTCCATCTTGCTCCTGGAGTATCTTTGGGACGGAGTGGGTGAGAGGTGGGGGAGGGTGAGGAGAGGGGGAGGGGGGAGACGGGAGGGGGAGGGGTAGGGGGAGGGTGCTACACCAATGCAGGAGAACATTGGACCCTGACATCCTCGTTAAGAAGGGAAGAAAAAACGAGAGGAAGCATTGTGAGACCACACCTGGAGTACTGTGTACAGTTTTGGTCTCCCAATTTGAGGAAGGACATCCTTGCTATTGAGGCAGTGCAGCGTAGGTTCACCAGGTTAATCCCCGGGATGGCCGGACTGTCGTACGAGGAATGATTGGAAAGACTAGGCTTGTATTCACTGGAGTTTAGAAGGATGAGAGGGGGATCTTAGAGAAACGGATAAAATTATAAAAGGACTGGACAAGCTAGATGCAGGAAAAATGTTCCCAATGTTGGGGGAGTCCAGAACCAGGGGCCACACACACACAGTCTAAGAATAAAGGGGAGGCCGTTTAAAACTGAGGTGAGACGGAACTTTTCCAGTTGTGAATGTGTGGGATTCTCTGCCACAGAGGGCAGTGGAGGCCGATTCACTGGATGGATTTAAGAGAGAGTTAGATAGAGCTCTAGGGGCTAGTGGAATCAAGGGATATGGGGAGAAGGCAGGCACGGGTTACTGATTGTGGACGACCAGCCGCGATTACAGTGAATGGCGGCGGTGGCTGGAAGGGCCGAATGGCCTCCTCCTGCACCTATTTTCTATGTTTCTATGTTTCCGTGAAAAATGAAACTGTGCTCCTGGATTCTCTGACTCTCTCTCTCTCTCTCTCTCTCTCTCTCTCTCTTTCCGAAGATGAGTCTAGTTTGGTGAACATCTCCTCGCCAGCGGAGATAACGGAGAGAGATGAGGTAGTGTTAACCTGCTCGGTCAGGTTCACCTGTCCCGGCCGCCTGAGATGGAGTGGGATCGATGGCTTAGATTCGGCCTCGGAGACCGAAACTCCGGGATCAGATGCCAACTCCTGGACCACTAGCCTCACGCTGAGATTCCAGGCATCCCATTTGGACCACGGCAGGTCTCTCAGATGCGTCCACACTCCGTCAGAGAGCACCGGGAATACCATCACCTTGAACGTTAAATGTGAGTCACAGAGCCCATGGGATCGCGTGGCGATACTGCGCGGAAACAGGGCCCCCAGCGGCCTAACGCCCACGCCGGCCAAGCTGGGCAGCAGTGTGAGCTGTGAGGAGGATGCTTTGAGGATTCAGGGTGACCTGGACAGGTTGTGTGAGCGGGCAGACGCAGGTAAAGGGGAAGTGCAACGACACCTGTGTGTCCTTGTACACCAGTCACTGAAAGTAAGCGTGCAGGTACAGCAGGCAGTGAAGAAAGATAATGGCATGTTGGCCTTCATGACAAGAGGAGTTAAGTACAGGAGCAAAGAGGTCCTTCTGCAGTTGTACAGGGCCCTGGTGAGACCGCACCTGGAGTACTGTGTGCAGTTTTGGTCTCCAAATGTGAGGAAGGACGTCCTTGCTATTGAGGCAGTGCAGCGTAGGTTCACCAGGTTAATCCCCGGGATGGCGGGACTGATATATGAGGAAAGATTGGAAAGACTGGGGCTTGTATTTACTGGAGTTCAGAAGGATGAGAGGGGGATCTTATAGAGACGTGTAAAATTATAAAAGGACTGGACAAGCTAGATGCAGAAAAAATGTTCCCAATGTTGGGGGAGTCCAGAACCAAGCTGGGTGGCAGTGTGAGCTGTGAGGAGGATGCTATGAGGATGCAGGGTGACTTGGACAGGTTGTGTGAGCGGGCAGACGCAGTTTAACGCGGATAAACGTGAGGCGATCCACTTCGGTGGCAAGAAAAGAAAGGCAGCTAATTAACTCAATGGTGTGCAGGGAAAAAAACTGCAGATGCTGGTTCAAATCGAAGGTAGACACAAAGTGCTGGAGTAACTCAGCGGGTCAGGCAGCATCTCTGTGGAGAACGTGGACAGGTACAAAGTGCTGGAGTAACTCAGCGGGTCGGGCAGCATCTCTGTGGAGAACGTGGACAGGTACAAAGTGCTGGAGTAACTCAGCGGGTCGGGCAGCTTCTCAGGAGAATGTGGACAGGTTGAAAAAGTGCTGGAGTAACTCAGCGGGTCGGGCAGCATCTCAGGAGAAAAGGAATGGGTGACGTTTCGGGTCGAGACCTTTCGTCAGTCTGAAGAAGGGTCTCGAACCGAAAAGTCACCAATTCCTTCTCTCCTGAGATGCTGCCTGACCCGCTGAGTTACTCCAGCACTTTGTGTCTATTATCTCAATGGTGTCAGATTAGGTAAAGGGGAAGTGCAACGAGATCTGGGTGTCCTTGTACACCGGTCACTGAAAGTAGGCGTGCAGGTACAGCAGGCAGTGAAGAAAGCTAATGGCATGTTGGCCTTCATGATAAGAGGATTTGAGTACAGGAGCAAAGAGGTCCTTCTGCAGTTGTACAGGGCCCTGGTGAGACCACACCTGGAGTACTGTGTGCAGTTTTGGTCTCCAAATTTGAGGAAGGACGTCCTTGCTATTGAGGCAGTGCAGCGTAGGTTCACCAGGTTAATCCCCGGGATGGCGGGACTGTCGTACGAGGAAAGATTGGAAAGACTGGGGCTTGTATTCACTGGAGTTTAGAAGGGTGAGAGGGGGATCTTATAGAAACGTATAAAATTATAAAAGGACTGGACAAGCTAGATGCAGGAAACATGTTCCCAATGTTGGGGGAGTCCAGAACCAGGGGCCACACACACACAGTCTAAGAATAAAGGGGAGGCCGTTTAAAACTGAGGCGAGAAGGAACTTTTTCCACCCAGAGAGTTGTGAATGTGTGGGATTCTCTGCCACAGAGGGCAGTGGAGGCCGATTCACTGGATGGGTTTAAGAGAGAGTTAGATAGTGCTCAAGGGGCTAGTGGAATCAAGGGATATGGGGAGAAGGCAAGCACGGGTTACTGATTGTGGATGATCAGCCATGATCACAATGAATGGCGGTGCGTACAGGCTCGAAGGGCCAAATGGCCTCCTCCTGCTCCTATTTTCTACGTTTCTATGTTTCTATGTTACACTAAAGTCCCACCTGCCCGCGCTTGGTCCATATCCCTCCAAAACAGTCCTATACATGTACCTCTGTAAGAAGGAACTGCAGATGCTGGTTTAAACCGAAGATGGACACAAAGTGCTGGAGTAACTCAGCGGGTCAGGCAGCATCTCTGTGGAGAACGTGGACAGGTACAAAGTGCTGGAGTAACTCAGCGGGTCGGGCAGCATCTCTGGAGAGAAGGAATGGGTGACGTTTCGGGTCGAGACCCTTCTTCACACTTGAATATCTTTCATTCATTGTTCTTTATCTCTCCATCATCGATATCTCTCATTTCCCTTATCCCTAACCAGTCTGAAGAAGGGTCACGACCCGAAACGTCACCCATTGCTCCCCTCCAGAGATGCTGCCCGACCCGCTGAGATACTCCAACGCTTTGTACCTGTCCACGTTCTCCACAGAGATGCTGCCTGACCCACTGAGTTACTCCAGCACTTTGTACCTGTCCACGTTCTCCAAAGATGCTGCCCGACCCGTTGAGTTACTCCAGCACTTTGTACCTGTCCACGTTCTCCAGAGATGCTGCCCGACCCACTGAGATACTCCAGCACTTTGTGTCTGTCCATGTACCTGTCCAACTGTTTCTTAAACGTTGGGATAGTCCCAGCCTCAACTACCTCCTCCGGCAGCTCGTTCCATACACCCACCACCCTCTGTGTGGAAAAGTTACCCCTCAGATTCCTATTAAATCTTTTCCCCTTCACCTTGAACCATATCCTCTGGTCCTCGATTCCCCCACTCTGGGCAAGAGACTGTGCGTCTACCCGATCTATTCCCCTCGTGATTTTGTACACCTCTATAAGATCGCCCCTCATCCTCCTGCGCTCCCAGCCTGCCCCAACCTCTCCCTGTAGCTCAGGCCCCTCGAGTCCTGGCAACATCCTCGTGAATCTTCTCTGAACCCTCTCCTGCCTGACGACATCTTAGAAACATGGAAAATAGGTGCAAGAGGAGGCCATTCGGCCCTTCGAGCCAGCACCGCCATTCAAAATAATCACGGCTGATCATCCACAATCAGTAACCCGTGCCTGCCTTCTCCCCATATCCCTTGATTCCACTAGCCCCAAGAGGTCCATCAAACTCTCTCTTGAAAACATCCAGTGAATCGGCCTCCACTGCCCTCGGTGGCAGAGAATCCCACACATTCACAACTCTCTTGGTGGAATTTCTTCATTTCTCTCGCCAGAGGACAGTGAATCTGTGGGATTCTTTGGAGGCCACAAGTCAGTGGATGTTTCTAAGGGACAGAGACAGACAGATTGTCGTTTAGTGCGGGTGTCAGGGGTTATGGGGAGAAGGCAGGAGAATGGGGTTGGGAGGGAGAGATAGATCAGCCGTGATTGAATGGTGGAGTAGACTTGATGGGACGAATGGCCTTATTCTGCTCCTATCACATGCACTGCGAGGGAGGGAGGGAGGGAGGGAGGTAGGGTGGGAGGGAGGGAGGTAGGGTGGTAGGGAGGGAGAGGGGGAGGGAGGGAGGGAGGGAGGGAAGGAGGGAGGGAAGGAGGGAGAGAGGGTGGGAGGGAGGGAGGGAGGAAGGGGGGGAGGGAGGAAGGGATGGAGGGAGGGAGGGAGGGAGGGAGGGAGGCAGGGAAGGAGGGAGGGGGAAGGGATGGAGGGAGGGAGGGAGTGAGGGGCGGTGAGGAGAGGGGGAGGGAGGGAGGGAGGGAGGGAGGGAGGGAGGGAGGGAGGGAGGGAGGGAGGGAGGGAGAGAGGGAGGGAGGGGTGGTGAGGAGGGAGGGAGGGAGGGAGGGAGGGAGGGAGGGAGGGAGGGAGGGAGAGAGGGAGGGAGGGGCGGTGAGGAGGGAGGGAGGGAGGGAGGGAGAGAGGGAGGGAGGGGTGGTGAGGAGGGAGGGAGGGAGGGAGGGAGGGAGGGAGGGAGGGAGGGAGGGAGGGAGGGAGGGAGGGAGGGAGGGAGGGAGGGAGGGGCGGTGAGGAGGGAGGGAGGGAGGGAGGGAGGGAGTGGCGGTGAGGAGGGAGCATCACAATGTGTTCCTCTGCTCATGAGGGTTTAAATGCCTTTTGTTTCCACAGATGCCCCCAAGTCTGTTCTCCTGACCCTCTCTTCCAGCATGCCAACCCGTCGAGGGATGTCTTTCTCACTCAGATGTGCAGTAGGGTCGAGTTATCCACCAGTTACCAGTTACAGGTGGTACAAGGCTTGGTACGGATCATCGCAGATGGTTGAAACACAGACGCCAACATACAGTCTCGCCAATTCAATGAAAGACACAGACTACTGGTGTCAAGCAGTCAATTCAGTGGGAAAAACGGACTCCGATAAAACCAAGCTGCCATTTTACGGTTCGTAGCAGTTTAGTTCAGAGATACATCGTAGAAACAGGCCCTTCGGCCCACCGAGTCCGTGCCGACCAGCGATCGATCGCCCGTTCACACACTAGTTCTGTGTTTAGTTTTGAGATACAGCGCGGAAACAGCCCCTTCGGCCCACCGTGTCCGCACCGACCAGCAGGTGCATGGCACAGGCAGTTTAATGTGGATAAGTGTGAGGTTGTCCACTTTGGTGGCAAGAACAGGAAGGCAGATTATTATCTGAATGGTGTCAAGTTAGGAAAAAGGACGTACAACGAGATCTGGGTGTCCTTGTTCATCAGTCACTGAAAGGAAGCGTGCAGGTACAGCAGGCAGTGAAGAAAGCTAATGACATGTTGGCCTTCATAACAAGAGGAGTTGAGTACAGGAGCAAAGAGGTCCTTCTGCAGTTGTACAGGGCCCAAGCGAGACTGCACCTGGAGTACTGTGTGCAGTTCTGGTCTCCAAATTTGAGGAAGGACGTCCTTGCTATTGAGGGCGTGCAGCGTAGTTTCACCAGGTTAATCCCCGGAAAGGCGGGACTGTCGTACGTTGAAAGACTGGAGCGACTAGGCTTGTATTCACTGGAATTTAGAAGGATGAGAGGGGATCCTATTGAAACATATAAGATTATTAAGGGGTTGGACACGTTAGAGGCTGGAACCATGTTCCCGATTTTGGGGGAGTCCAGAACCAGGGGCCACACACAGTTTAAGAATAAGGCGTCGGCCATTTAGAACGGAGATGAGGTAAATCTTTTCCACCCAGAGAGTTGTGAATGTGTGGGATTCTCTGCCACAGAGGGCAGTGGAGGCCGATTCACTGGATGGATTTAAGAGAGAGTTAGATAGAGCTCTAGGGGCCAGTGGAATCAAGGGATATGGGGAGAAGGCAGGCACGGGTTACTGATTGTGGACGATCAGCCGTGATCACAATGAATGGCGGTGCGTACAGGCTCGAAGGGCCGAATGGCCTCCTCCTGCACCTATTGTCTATTGTCTGTTGTCTATTGTTTAGTGCGCTGTGAGGCAGCAACTCTACCTGTGGCTCCGAGCTCTTGTCTGCATTTCTCTCACGCCGTCTCTGGTTTCTTCCAGGGGCCGCCGGCTGGGCGGTGTGGACCCCGGTCTCTGTCCGCTCCCGTGATGGGGGTTGCGTGACCATCCCGTGTCGTTTCCGTGTGTCACAGGACACGTATGTTCCCTGGACCGGGATGTGGCTGAAAGACGACAACTTCCGCGGGACACGCGTGTACACCACCTCAGGCGGGAGTGGGGACGATTATAAACAACGTGTGCGCTTTGAGGGTAGCATGGAGGATCAGAACTGTTCCTTGACGCTCAAGGACCTAAGATCGGCGGACAGTGGCAAATACTTTTTCCGCCTTGAAGGCTCTGATAAATGGTCGGATCCCATCGGCGTGAATCTCCTGGTGTCAGGTGAGATAACACAAAAACATAGAAACACAGAAAATAGGTGCAGGAGGAGGCCATTCGGCCCTTCGAGCCAGCACCGCCATTCATTATGATTATGATTATGATTATGATTATGATTATGATTATGATTATGATTATGATTCTGATTATGATTATGATTATGACACTGATTCTGATTCTGATTCTGATTCTGATTCCAATTATGAATATGATTATGATTATGATACTGATACTGATACTGATACTGATTCTGATTCCAATTATGATTATGATTATGATTCCGATCATGATCATCATTATGATTATGATCATGATCATTAGTATGATTATTATGATTATGATTATGATTATGATTATGATGATGACTACGATTTTGATTGTGATTCTGATTCTGATTCCGATATTGATTATGATTATGATTATGATTATGATTATGATTATGATCATGATTATGATTATGATTATGATTATGATTATGATTATGATTATGATTATGATTATGATTTATGATTTCTGATTTCTGATTAATGATTTATGATTTATGATTTATGATTAATGATTAATGATTAATGATTTATGATTTATGATTTATGTTTTATGATTTATGATTTATGATTTATGATTTATGATTTATGATTTATGATTTCCGATTTCCGATTTCCGATTTCTGGATTCTGAATTATGATTATGATTATGATTATGATTATGATTATGATTATGATTGATTATGATTATGATTCCGATCATGATTATGATTATGATTCCGATCATGATTATGATTATGATTCCGATCATGATTATGATTATGATTCCGATCATGATTATGATTATGATTCCGATCATGATCATTAGTATGATTATTATGATTACGATTATGATTATGATGATGACTACGATTTTGATTGTGATTCTGATTCTGATTCCGATTCCGATTCCAATTATGATTCCAATTCTGATTCCGATTCCGATTCCGATTCCGATACTGATTATGATTATGATTATGATTATGATCATGATCATGATTCCAATTCCTATTCCTATTCCGATTCTGATTCCGATTCCGATTCTGTTTCCGATTCTGATTCTGATTCCGATCCATCAGGAGAGCCGGAGATGCCGGTGATTGGTGACCCAGGACAGGTCGTGGTGGGGAAGGCGGTGTCTTTGACCTGCTCCCTGCACAGTTACTGCCCCGACGACGCTCCTCAATTCCTCTGGCACCCCCCTCCCCTCAACCCTGCCGAGACCCTCGTGGTTTACCAGGATCAGCACTGGGTCCACTCCAGCATGGTGGAACATTTACCCACGTACGAAGAAAGAGAGGTTTTTTGCAACGCCAGTTTTGGAATCGGGACATTATTCGTCCGAACAGCGAGGACACTGAAGGTCATGTGTAGGTCGCTCAAAACATAGCCCCCTTCTGAATGTGTCTGTATGTGTCTGGTCTCTCACCTCCCTCTCCCTCTCCCTCTAACCCCCTCCCCTCCACTCCCTACACCCCCTCTCCCCGCCTCTGTAACCCTCTCCCCTCCACTCTCCTCCCCTCTCCCCGTCTCTGTAACCCCCTCCCCTCCCGCCCCTACACCCCCTATCCCCATCTCCTTAACCCCCTCCCCTCTCCTCCCCTCTCCTCCCCTCTCCTCTACACCCCATTTCCCCATCTCTGTAACCCCCTCACCTCTCCTCCCCTCACCCCGTCTCTGTAATCCCCTCCTCTCTCCTACACCACCTCTCCCCATTTCTGTAACCCCCTCCCCTCCCTTCCCCCCTCCTCCCCTCACCCCGTCTCAGTAATCCCCCCCCCCTCTCCTATTCCACCTCTCCCCGTTTCTGTAACCCACTCCCCTCCCTTCCCCCCCCTCCTCCCCTCTCCCCTTCTCTGTGACTCCCTTCCCCCCTCTCTCTGGCACCTACACCCATATCACGAGGATGTTGCCAGGACTCGAGGGGCCTGAGCTCCAGGGAGAGGTTGGGGCCAGGCTGGGACTCTGTTCCTTGGAGCGCAGGAGGATGAGGGGCGATCATATAGAGGTGTACAAAATCACGAGGGGAATAGATCGGGTAGACGCACAGAGTCTCTTGCCCAGAGTAGGGGAATCGAGGACCAGAGGACACGGGTTCAAGATGAGAGGGGGAAAGATTTAATAGGAATTTGAGGGGCAACCTTTCCACACAGAGGGTGGTGGGTGTATGGAACGAGCTGCCGGAGGAGGTAGTTGAGGCTGCGACTATCCCAACGTTTAAAAAACAGTTGGACAGATACATGGATAGGACGGGATTGGAGGGATATGGGCCAAACGCGGGCAGGTGGGACTAGTGTAGATGGGGCATGTTGGCCGGTGTGGGCAGGTGGGACTAGTGTAGCTGAGGCATGTTGGCCGGTGCGGGCAAGGTGGGACTAGTGTAGATGGGGCATGTTGGCCGATGTGGGCAGGTGGAACTAGTGTAGATTGGGCAAGTTGGCCGGTGTGGGCAGGTGGGACTAGTGTAGATGGGGCATGTTGGCCGGTGTGGGCAGGTGGGACTAGTGTAGATGGGGCATGTTGGCCGGTATGGGCAGGTGGGACTAGTGTAGATGGGGCATGTTGGCCGGTGTGGGCAGGTGGGACTAGTGTAGATGGGGCATGTTGGCCGGTGTGGGCAGGTGGGACTAGTGTAGATGGGGCATGTTGGCCGGTGTGGGCAGGTGGGACTGGTGTAGATGGGGCATGTTGGCCGGTGTGGGCAGGTGGGACTAGTGTAGATGGGGCATGTTGGTCGGTGTGGGCAGGTGGGACTAGTGTAGATGGGGCATGTTGGCCGGTGTGGGCAGGTGGGACTAGTGTAGTTGGGGCATGTTGGCCGGTGTGGGCAGGAGATCTGGGTGTCCTAGTGCATCAGTCACTGAAAGGAAGCATGCAGGTACAGCAGGCAGTGAAGAAAGCCAATGGAATGTTGGCCTTCATAACAAGAGGAGTTGAGTACAGGAGCAAAGAGGTCATTCTGCAGTTGTACAGGGCCCTGGTGAGACCACACCTGGAGTACTGTGTGCAGTTTTGGTCTACTAATTTGAGGAAGGACGTCCTTGCTATTGAGGCAGTGCAGCGTAGGTTCACCAGGTTAATCCCTGGGATGGCGGGACTGTCGTATGTTGAAAGACCGGTAGCGACTGGGCTTGTATTCACTGGAATTTAGAAGGATGAGAGGGGGATCTTATAGAAACTTATAAGATTATTAAGAGATTGGACAAGCTAGAGGCAGGAAACATGTTCCCAATGTCGGGGGAGTCCAGAACCAGGGGCCACACATACAGTCTAAGAATAAAGGGGAGGCCATTTAGAACAGAGTTGAGGAGATACCTTTTCACCCAGAGAGTTGTGAATGTGTGGAACTCTCTGCCACAGAGGGCAGTGGAGGCCGATTCACTGGATGGATTTAAGAGAGAGTTAGATAGAGCTGTAGGGGCTATGTTTCTGTGTTTCGATGCTGCCTGACCCGCTCAGTTACTCCAGCTGTTGTGATATCTCACCAATAAACTTATTTGGTCATTCATTCATTCTTCTGTGTGTGTGCGTGTGTGTGTGTGTCTGTGTGTGTGTGTGTTTGTGTGTGTGTCTGTTTGTGTGTGTGTGTGTCTGTGTGTGTGTGTTTGTGTGTGTGTGTGTGTGTGTGTGTTTGTGTGTGTGTGTCTGTTTGTGTGTGTGTGTGTGTTTGTGTGTGTGTGTGTGTGTGTGTGTGTGTGTGTGTGTGTGTGTGTGTGTGTGTGTGTGTGTGTGTGTGTGTGTGTGTGTGTGTGTGTGTGTGTCTCTCTCTCTCTCTGTTCTCAGTCCAACCCCGTAACGTCACCGCCTCGCTGAGTGTGATCGGGATGAGAGGCCGCACGTTGAGGGAAGGGGACAGAGTCCATCTCAGCTGCAGTTCCGTTGCGGCGTATCCACCAGTCCAGAGCTACACCTGGTACAGAAACGGAACTGAAATCCAGAGGAGAACGAGTCCCGACCTGGAATATTCGTCCATATCCTACCCGGACTTCGGGAAGTACGTGTGCCAAGCCACCAACGAAGTGGGAAGCACCCGATCGGCTGAACTCACACTTAGGGGCAAGTGTGAGTATCCCCACAGAGCACGTCATCCCGAGATAAAGTCGCACCCCATATGGATAAGTGTGAGGTTGTCCACTTTGGTGGCAAGAACAGGAAGGCAGATTATTATCTGAATGGTGTCAAGTTAGGAAAAGGGGACGTACAACGAGATCTGGGTGTCCTAGTTCATCAGTCACCGAAAGTCAGCGTGCAGGTACAGCAGGCAGTGAAGAAAGCTAATGGCATTTTAGCCTTCAAGACAAGAGGAGTTGAGCATAGAAGCAAAGAGGTCCTTCTGCAGTTGTACAGGGCCCTAGTGAGACCGCACCTGGAGTATTGCCTGCAGTGTGCCTGGACTTTCAGAAAGCCTTTGATAAGGTCCCACATAGGAGATTAGTGGGCAAGATTAGAGCACATGGTATTGGAGGTAGGGTACTGACATGGATAGAAAATTGGTTGGCAGACAGGAAACAAAGAGTGGGGATAAATGGGTCCCTTACAGAATGGCAGGCAGTAACTAGTGGGGTACCGCAAGGCTCGGTGCAGGGACCGCAGCTATTTACAATATATATTAATGACTTGGATGAAGGGATTAAAAGTAACATTAGCAAATTTGCAGATGATACAAAGCTGGGTGGCAGTGTAAACTGTGAGGAAGATGCTATGAGGTTGCAGGGTGACTTGGACAGGTTGTGTGAGTGGGCGGATGCATGGCAGATGCAGTTTAATGTGGATAAGTGTGAGGTTATCCACTTTGGTAGTAAGAATAGGAAGGCAGATTATTATCTGAATGGTGTCAAGTTAGGAAAAGGGGACGTACAACGAGATCTGAGTGTCCTTGTTCATCAGTCACTTAACGTTAGCATGCAGGTACAGCAGGCAGTGAAGAAAGCCAATGGAATGTTGGCCTTAATGACAAGGGGAGTTGAGTATAGGAACAAAGAGGTCCTTCTGCAGTTGTACAGGGCCCTAGTGAGACCTCACCTGGAGTACCGTGTAACAAAATAACTGCAGATACTGGTACAAATCAAAGGTATTTATTCACAAAATGCTGGAGTAACTCAGCAGGTCAGGCAGCATCTCAGGAGAGAAGGAATGGGTGACGTTTCGGGTCGAGGCCCTTCCTGAGACTGAGTACTGTGTGCTGTTTTGGTCTCCAAATTTGAGGAAGGACATTCTTGCTATTGAGGGCGTGCAGCGTAGGTTCACTAGGTTAATCCCCGGGATGGCGGGACTGTCGTACGTTGAAAGACTGGAGCGACTAGGCTTTTTTACACTGGAATTTAGAAGGATGAGAGGGGATCTTATTGAAACATATAAGATTATTAAGGGATTGGACATGCTAGAAGCAGGAAACATGTTCCCAATGTTGGGGGAGTCAAGAACCAGGGGCCACACACAGTTTAAGAATAAGGGTTAGGCCATTTAGAACGGAGATGAGGAAAAACTTTTCCAGTCAGAGAGTTCTAAATCTGTGGAATTCTCTGCCTCAGAAGGCAGTGGAGGCCAATTCACTGAATGCATTCAAGAGAGAGCTAGATAGAGCTCTTAAGGATAGCGGAGTCAGGAGGTATGGGGAGAGGGCAGGAACGGGGTACTGATTATGAATGATCAGCCATGATCACGGTGAATGGCGGTGCGTACAGGCTCGAAGGACCGAATGGCCTCCTCCTGCACCTATTGTCTATTGACCCGAATTAAGGGCGGTCACGGTGGTGCAGCGGGTAGAGCTGCTGCCTCACGGCGCCAGAGACCCGGGTTCCATCCCGACCGCGGGCGCTGTCTGTACGGAGTTTGTGCGCACGTTCTCTCCCCGTGACCTGCGTGGGTTTTCTCCGGGCGCTCCGGTTTCCTCCCACACTCCAAAGACTAAAAGGGTTTGTAGGTTAATTGGCTTAGGTAAAAAATTATAAATTGTCCTCTAGTGTGTGTGTGTGTGTGTGTGTGTGCGCGTGCGCGTGTGCGCATGTGTGCGCGTGTGTGCGTGTGTGTGCGCGTGTGTGCGCGCGTGTGCGCGTGTGTGTGTGCGTGTGTGTGTGTGTGTGTGTGCGTGCGTGCGTGCGTGCGTGCGTGCGTGCGTGTGTGTGTGTGTGTGTGTGTGTGTGTGTGTGTGATAGTGTGTGATAGTGTGTGTGTGCGGGGATCGCTGGTCGGCGCGGACTCGGTGGGCCGAAGGGCCTGTTTCCGCGCTGTATCTAAGAACTAAACATAGAACTAGTGCGGAAAAAGGCTTGCTTACTAATGCCCTCCCCTAATTCTAGAACAGCTTGTACTGGAGCCTACTAGGGAGAAGGCAATTCTAGATTTAGTGTTGTGTAATGATCCTGATCTGATAAGGGGACTCGAGGTAAAAGAGCCCTTAGGAAGCAGTGATCACAATGTGATAAGTTTTACTCTACAAATTGAGAGGGAGAAGGGAAAATCGGAAGTGTCAGTATTACAGTATAGCAAAGGGGGTTACAGAGGCATGAGGCAGGAGCTGGCCAAAATTGACTGGAAGGAGGCCCTAGCAGGGAAGACGGTAGAACAGCAATGGCAGGTATTCCTGGGAATAATGCAGAGGTTGCAGGATCAATTTATCCCAAAGAGGAGGAAAGATTCCAAGGGGAGTAAGAGGCACCCGTGGCTGACGAGGGAAGTCAGGGACAGCATAAAAATAAAAGGGAAGAAGTATAACATAGCAAAGAAGAGTGGGAAGCCAGAGGATTGGGACTCTTTTAAAGAGCAACAGAAGATGACTAAGAAGGCAATACGGGGAGAAAAGATGAGGTACGAGGGTAAACTAGCCAATAATATAAAGGAGGATAGTAAAAGCTTTTTTAGGTATGTGAAGAGGAAAAAAATAGTCAAGGCAAATGTGGGTCCCTTGAAGACAGAAGCGGGGGAATTTATTATGGGGAACAAGGAAATGGCAGACGAGTTGAACCGGTACTTTGGATCTGTCTTCACTGAGGAGGATACAAACAATCTCCCAGATGTTCTAGTGGCCAGAGATCCTAGGGTGACAGAGGAACTGGAGGAAATCCACATTAGGTAGGAAATGGTGTTGGGTAGACTGATGGGACTGAAGGCTGATAAATCCCCAGGGCCTGATGGTCTGCATCCCAGAGTACTTAAGGAGGTGGCGCTAGAAATTGTGGACACATTGGTGATCATTTTCCAATGTTCTATAGATTCAGGATCAGTTCCTGCGGATTGGAGGGTAGCTAATGTTGTCCCACTTTTTAAGAAAGGAGGGAGAGAGAAAACGGGAAATTATAGACCAGTTAGACTAACATCAGTGGTGGGGAAGATGCTGGAGTCAATTATAAAAGACAAAATTGCGGAGCATTTGGATAGCAGTAACAGGATAGCGGAGTCAGGGGGTATGGGGAGAAGGCAGGAACGGGGTACTGATTGAGAATGATCAGCCATGATCACAGTGAATGGCGGTGCTGGCTCGAAGGGCCGAATGGCCTCCTCCTGCACCTATTGTCTATTGTCTATTGTCTATTTACTGGTGCCCTCCCCTAATTCTCTATTTACCTCTAGTCCCAGCCTCAACTACCTCCTCCGGCAGCTCGTTCCATACACCCACCACCCTCTGTGTGGAAAAGTTACCCCTCAGATTCCCATTAAATCTCCCCCCCCCCTCTCACCTTCAACCCATGTCCTCTGGTCCTCGATTCCCCTACTCTGGGCAAGAGACTCTGTGCGTCTACCCGATCTATTCCCCTCGTGATATTGTACACCTCTATAAGATCGCCCCTCATCCTCCTGCGCTCCAAGGAATAGAGTCCCAGCCTGGCCCCAACCTCTCCCTGTAGCTCAGGCCCCTCGAGTCCTGGCAACATCCTCGTGAATCTTCTCCGCGCCCTTTCCAGCTCGACGACATCCTTCCTTCAGCAGGACGACCAAAACTGAACACACTGCTCCAAATGAGGTCTCACCAGCGTCACAGAGCAATGCAGGTTTAAACCGAAGATGGGCACAAGATGCTGGAGTAACATAACAAGAGGAGTTGAGTACAGGAGTACTCAAGAGGTCCTTCTGCAGTTGTACAGGGCCCTGGTGAGACCGCACCTGGAGTACTGTGTGCAGTTTTGGTCTCCTAATTTGAGGAAGGACGTCCTTGCTATTGAGGCAGTGCAGCGTAGGTTCACCAGGTTAATCCCCGGGATGGCGGGACTGTCGTACGAGGAAAGATTGGAAAGACTGGGGCTTGTATTCACTGGAGTTTAGAAGGATGAGAGGGGGATCTTATATAGAGACGTGTAAAATTATAAAAGGACTGGACAAGCTAGATGCAGGAAACATGTTTCCAACGTTGGGGGAGTCCAGAACCAGGGGCCACACACACACAGTCTAAGAATAAAGGGGAGGCCGTTTAAAACTGAGGTGAGAAAGAAACTTTCCCACCCAGAGAGTTGTGAATGTGTGGGATTCTCAGCCACAGAGGGCAGTGGAGGCCGATTCACTGGATGGATTTAAGAGAGAGTTAGATAGAGCTCTAGGGGCTAGTGGAATCAAGGGATATGGAGAGAAGGCAGGCACGGGTTACTGATTGTGGACGATCAGCCGCGATCACAGTGAATGGCGGTGCTAGGCTCAAAGGGCCGAATGGCCTCCTCCTGCACCTATTAACCTGCACCTATTTTCTATGTTTCTATGTTTCCAAAGACGAGCGGGTTTGTAGGTTAATTGGTGTCTGTAAATTGTCCCCCAGTGTGTATGTTTGTGTGTGTGTGTGTGTGTGTGTGTGTGTGTGTGTGTGTGTGTGTGTGTGTGTGTGTGTGTGTGTGTGTGTGTGTGCGTGTCTGTGGGGGATAGTGTTAGTGTGCGGGGATCGCTGGTCGGCATGGACTCGGTGGGCTGAAGGGCCTGTTTCTGCACTGTGTCTCTAAACTAATTTGACCTTAAACCGTGTTGACTGTCCCTAATGAACCAGGGTGGGTAGGAGGGAGCGCCATACTGAGGGAGGGAGGGAGAGAGAGAAAGAGAGAGAGGGAGAGAGAGAGGGAGGGATTTGAGAGGGAGGGAGTGAGGGAGGGAGGGAGGGAGGGAGGGAGGGATGAGGGAGGGAGCATGTGTGTGTGAGTGTGTCTAATGCTGGCTGCCCTTGTCGTTTTAGATAAGCCCCAGGGCGTCTACATTGAGTCCCGTGTCAATGATGTGCAGGTCGGGGGGGCGGTGAACAACGTGAACAAGTATGGCAGGCTGAGCCTGACGTGTGCTAGCCATGTGAGTGATCCTCCCGTGAGCGGATACTCCTGGTACCGCAACGGCCGTGTGTACGGGTCGGCCCAGAGTCTGGTGTTTGACAGAATCACCCCAGAACAAGCGGGTCTGTATCGCTGTACAGCCGAGAACGAGATTGGCAGTGTGAGCTCAGAGACCATCACTGTTAACGTGTTGTGTGAGTATTCCCCACCATCCCTTGCAGAGTTGCCAACCGTCCCGTATTAGCCGGGACATCCCGTATCTTGGGCTAAATTGGTATGGACGCCCTTGTCCCGTATTAGGCCTGGGGCGCTACGGACAGTGTAGGCCCAGACACTGTGGGCCGGGTGGCGATATAGGCCCGACGCTGTAGGCCCGTACAGTTCCGGCCCGGGGAGTGTAGGCCCAGAAGATGTAGACCCGGACAATGTAGGCATGGACTGTGTAGGCCCAGAAGATGTAGGCCCGGACACTGTGGGCCCGGACGCTGTAGGCCCAGACGCTGTAGGCCCGGACGCTGTAGGCCCAGACAGTGTAGGCCCAGACGATGTAGGCCCGGACACTGTGGGCCCAGGGGGCGCTGTAGGCCCAGACGCTGTTGGCCCAGATGCTGTAGGCCCGACAGTGTAGGCCCGGACGGTGTAGGCCCGGACGGTGTAGGCCCGGATGCTGTAGGCCCGGACAGTGTGGGCCGGGGGGCGCTGAATGCCTGGATGCTGTAGGCCCGGACAGTGTAGGCCTGGACAGTGTAGGCCTTAAAGCTGTACGCCGGGACACTGTAGGCCCGGACACTATGGGCCAGGGGGAGCTATAGGCCCGGACACTGTTGGCCCGGACACTGTTGGCCCAGACGCTGTAGGCCCGGACACTGTGGGCCGGGTGGCACTGTAGGCCCAGACGGTGGCGCTGTAGGCCCGGACAGTTCCGGCCAGGACAATGTAGGCCCAGATGATGTAGGGCCGGGCACTGTAGGCCCGGACACTGTGGGCACAGATGCTGTAGGCCTGGACGCTGTAGGCCCGGATGCTGTAGGCCCGGACACTGTAGGTCCAGACGGTGTAAGCCCGGATTCTGTAGGCCCGGACGTGTAGGCCCAGACACTGTAGGTCTGGACAGTGTAGGCCCAGACGGTGTAAGCCCGGACGCTGTAGGCCCGGACACTGTGGGCCGGTTGGCACTGTCAGCCCGGACGCTGTAGGCCCGGACAGTTCCAACCCGGACAGTGTAGGCCCAGACGATGTAGGCCTGGACACTGTAGGCCCGGACACTGTGGGCCTAGACACTGTGGGCCAGGGGGGCGCTGTATGCCCGGACACTGTAGGCCCGGATGCTGTAGGTCCGGACAATTCCGGCCCGGACAGTGTAGGCCCAGACACTGTTGGCCCTGACGCTGTACGCCCGGACACTGTACGCCCGGACACTGTGGGCCAGGGTGGCGCTGTAGGCCCAGACGCTGTAGGCCCAGACACTGTAGGCCCAGACGACCGGACGCTGTAGGCCCAGATGCTGTAGGCCTGGACCGTTCCGGCCCAGACAGTGTAGGCCCAAAGGGTGTAAGCCCAGACGCTGTAGGCCCGGACGCTGTAGGCCCGGACGCTGTAGGCCCGGACGCTGTAGGCCTGGGCACTGTGGACCCGGACACTGTAGGCCCAGACGCTGTAGGCCCGGATGCTTTAGGCCCGGACAGTGTAGGCCCGGACGCTGTAGGCCCGGCCACTGTAGGCCCGGATACTGTGGGAGGGTCCACAGTGTCCACAGAGCAGGCACTGTGGACGCGGACATTATGGGCCTGGAGCTGTAGGCCCGGACGCTGTAGGCCCAGACGCTGTAGGCCCGGACGCTGTAGGCCTGGACAGTGTAGGCTGAGACGATGTAGGCCCGGACACTGTAGGCCCGGACACTGTGCGCCCAGGGGACGCTGTTGGCCCAGACGCTGTAGGCCCGACAATGTAGGCCCGGACAGTGTAGGCCCGGACGCGGTAGGACTGGATGCTGTTGGCCCGGATGCTGTAGGCCCGGACACTGTGGGCCGGGTGGCGCTGTAGGCCCGGACGCTGTAGGCCCGGACGCTGAAGGCACGGACCGTGTAGGCCCGGACAGTTCCCGCCTGGTCTGTGTAGGCCCAGACAATGTAGGCCCGGACAATGTAGGCCCGGACACTGTAGGCCCGGACACTGTAGGCCCGGACACTGTGGGCCAGGGAGGCGCTGTAGGCCCGGACGCTGTAGGCCCGGTCACTGTAGGCCTGGACGCTGTAGGCCCAGACGCTGTAGGCCTGGACACTGTGGACCCAGACACTGTAGGCCCATACGCTGTAGGCCCGGACGCTATAGGCCCGGACGCTGTAGGCCCGGACGCTGAAGGCACGGACCGTGTAGGCCCGGACAGTTCCCGCCTGGTCTGTGTAGGCCCAGACAATGTAGGCCCGGACAATGTAGGCCCGGACACTGTAGGCCCGGACACTGTAGGCCCGGACACTGTGGGCCAGGTGTAAGCCCGGACCGGGATTATAGGCCCGGATGCTTTAGGCCCGGACGCTGTAGGCCCGGACAGTGTGGGCCGGGGGGTGCTGAAGGCCTGGATGCTGTAGGCCCGGACAGTGTAGGCCTGGACAGTGTAGGCCTAGACGCTGTACGCCGGGACACTGTAGGCCCGGACACTGTTGGCCCAGATGCAGTAGGCCCGGACACTGTGGGCCCGGACACTGTGGGCCGGGTGGCGCTGTAGGCCCAGACGGTGGCGCTGTAGGCCCGGACAGTTCCGGCCAGGACAATGTAGACGATGTAGGCCCGGGCACTGTAGGCCCGGACACTGTAGGCCCGGACACTGTGGGCCCAGATGCTGTAGGCCTGGACGCTGTAGGCCCGGATGCTGTAGGCCCGGACGCTGTAGGCCCAGACGGTGTAGGCCCGGACACTGTAGGCCCGGACACTGTAGGCCCGGATGCTGTAGGCCTGGACCTTGTAGGCCTGGACCTTGTAGGCCTGGACAGTGTAGGCCCGGACAGTGTAGGCCCGGACAGTGTAGGCCCAGACGCTGTAGGCCCGGACGCTGCAGGCCCGGACGCTATAGGACTGGACGCTGTTGGCCCGGACGCTGTAGGCCCAGACACTGTGGGCCGGGTAGGCCCAGACACTGTGGGCCGGGTAGGCCCAGACACTGTGGGCCGGGTAGGCCCAGACACTGTGGGCCGGGTAGGCCCAGACACTGTGGGCCGGGTAGGCCCAGACACTGTAGGCCCGGATGCTGTCGGCCCGGACAATTCCCGGCCCGGACAGTGTAGGCCCAGACACTGTTGGCCCTGACGCTGTAGGCCCGGACACTGTACGCCCGGACACTGTGGGCCAGGGAGGCGCTGTAGGCCTGGGCACTGTGGACCCAGACACTGTAGGCCCAGATGCTGTAGGCCTGGACAGTGTAGGCCCGGACGCTGTAGGGCCCGGTCACTGTAGGCCCGGTCACTGTAGGCCCGGTCACTGTAGGCCCGTATACTGTGGGAGGAGGGGGGAGCGGGCACTGTGGACCCGGACATTGTGGGCCCGGACGCTGTAGGCCCAGACGCTGTAGGCCCGGACGCTGTAGGCCCGGACAGTTTAGGCCCAGACGATGTAGGCCCGGACACTGTTGGCCCGGACACTGTGGGCCCAGGGGACGCTGTTGGCCCGGACGCTGTAGGCCCGGACACTGTAGGCCCGGACGCTGTAGGCCCAGACGCTGTAGGCCTGGACGGTGTAAGCCCGGACCGGGATTATAGGCCTGGACGCTTTAGGCCCGGACGCTGTAGGCCCGGATGCTGTAGGCCCGGACAGTGTGGGCCGGGGGGTGCTGAAGGCCTGGATGCTGTAGGCCCGGACAGTGTAGGCCTGGACAGTGTAGGCCTAGACGCTGTACGCCGGGACACTGTAGGCCCGGACACTGTTGGCCCAGATGCTGTAGGCCCGGACACTGTGGGCCGGGTGGCGCTGTAGGCCCAGACGGTGGCGCTGTAGGCCCGGACAGTTCCGGCCAGGACAATGTAGGCCCAGACTCCGTAGGCCCGGACGCTGCAGGCCCGGACGCTATAGGACTGGACGCTGTTGGCCCGGACGCTGTTGGCCCGGACGCTGTAGGCCCAGACACTGTGGGCCCGGACGGTGTAAGCCCGGACCGGGATTATAGGCCTGGACGCTTTAGGCCCGGACGCTGTAGGCCCGGACGCTGTAGGCCCGGACGCTGTAGGCCCGGACAGTGTGGGCCGGGGGGTGCTGAAGGCCTGGATGCTGTAGGCCCGGACAGTGTAGGCCTGGACAGTGTAGGCCTAGACGCTGTACGCCGGGACACTGTAGGCCCGGACACTGTTGGCCCAGATGCTGTAGGCCCGGACACTGTGGGCCGGGTGGCGCTGTAGGCCCAGACGGTGGCGCTGTAGGCCCGGACAGTTCCGGCCAGGACAATGTAGGCCCAGACTCCGTAGGCCCGGACGCTGCAGGCCCGGACGCTATAGGACTGGACGCTGTTGGCCCGGACGCTGTTGGCCCGGACGCTGTAGGCCCAGACACTGTGGGCCGGGTAGGCCCAGACACTGTGGGCCGGGTAGGCCCAGACACTGTAGGCCCGGATGCTGTCGGCCCGGACAATTCCCGGCCCGGACAGTGTAGGCCCAGACACTGTTGGCCCTGACGCTGTAGGCCCGGACACTGTACGCCCGGACACTGTGGGCCAGGGAGGCGCTGTAGGCCTGGGCACTGTGGACCCAGACACTGTAGGCCCAGATGCTGTAGGCCTGGACAGTGTAGGCCCGGACGCTGTAGGGCCCGGTCACTGTAGGCCCGGTCACTGTAGGCCCGTATACTGTGGGAGGAGGGGGGAGCGGGCACTGTGGACCCGGACATTGTGGGCCCGGACGCTGTAGGCCCAGACGCTGTAGGCCCGGACGCTGTAGGCCCGGACAGTTTAGGCCCAGACGATGTAGGCCCGGACACTGTTGGCCCGGACCCTGTGGGCCCAGGGGACGCTGTTGGCCCGGACGCTGTAGGCCCGGACACTGTAGGCCCGGACGCTGTAGGCCCAGACGCTGTAGGCCTGGACACTGTGGACCCGGACACTGTAGGCCCATACGCTGTAGGCCCGGACGGTGTAAGCCCGGACCGGGATTATAGGCCTGGACGCTTTAGGCCCGGACGCTGTAGGCCCGGACAGTGTGGGCCGGGGGGTGCTGAAGGCCTGGATGCTGTAGGCCCGGACAGTGTAGGCCTGGACAGTGTAGGCCTAGACGCTGTACGCCGGGACACTGTAGGCCCGGACACTGTTGGCCCAGATGCTGTAGGCCCGGACACTGTGGGCCGGGTGGCGCTGTAGGCCCAGACGGTGGCGCTGTAGGCCCGGACAGTTCCGGCCAGGACAATGTAGGCCCAGACGCCGTAGGCCCGGACGCTGCAGGCCCGGATGCTGCAGGCCCGGACGCTATAGGACTGGACGCTGTTGGCCCGGACGCTGTAGGCCCAGACACTGTGGGCCGGGTAGGCCCAGACACTGTGGGCCGGGTAGGCCCAGACACTGTAGGCCCGGATGCTGTAGGCCCGGACAATTCCCGGCCCGGACAGTGTAGGCCCAGACACTGTTGGCCCTGACGCTGTAGGCCCGGACACTGTACGCCCGGACACTGTGGGCCAGGGAGGCGCTGTAGGCCTGGGCACTGTGGACCCAGACACTGTAGGCCCAGATGCTGTAGGCCTGGACAGTGTAGGCCCGGACGCTGTAGGGCCCGGTCACTGTAGGCCCGGTCACTGTAGGCCCGGTCACTGTAGGCCCGTATACTGTGGGAGGAGGGGGGAGCGGGCACTGTGGACCCGGACATTGTGGGCCCGGACGCTGTAGGCCCAGACGCTGTAGGCCCGGACGCTGTAGGCCCGGACAGTTTAGGCCCAAACGATGTAGGCCCGGACACTGTAGGCCCGGACACTGTGGGCCCAGGGGACGCTGTTGGCCCGGATGCTGTAGGCCCGGACACTGTAGGCCCGGACGCTGTAGGCCCAGACGCTGTAGGCCTGGACACTGTGGACCCGGACACTGTAGGCTCAGACACTGTAGGCCCGGATGCTGTAGGCCCGGATGCTGTAGGCCCGGATGGTGTAAGCCCCGACCGGGATTGTAGGCCCGGATGCTGTAGGCCCGGACGCTTTAGGCCCGGACGCTGTAGGCCCGGACAGTGTGGGCAGGAGGGCGATGAAGGCCTGGATGCTGTAGGCCCGGACAGTGTACGCCTAGACGCTGTACGCCGGGACTCTGTAGGCCCGGACACTGTGGGCCAGGGGGCGCTATAGGCCCGGACACTGTTGGCCCAGATGCTGTAGGCCCGGACACTGTGGGCCGGGTGGCGCTGTTCCGGCCAGAACAATGTAGGTCCAGACGATGTAGTCCCGGGCACTGTAGGCCCGGACACTGTGGGCCCAGATGCTGTCGGCCTGGACGCTGTAGGCCCGGACACTGTACGCCCAGACGGTGTAAGCCCAGATGCTGTAGGCCCAGACGCTGTAGGCCTGGACAGTGTATGCCCAGACGGTGTAAGCCCGGACACTGTAGGCCCGGACGCTGTAGGCCTGGACCGTGTAGGCCCGGACAGTGTAGGCCCAGACACTGTTGGCGCTGACGTTGTAGGCCCGGACACTGTATTCCCAAACGACCGGACGCTGAAGGCCCGGATGCTGTAGGCCTGGACCGTTCCGGCCCAGACAGTGTAGGCCTAGAGGGTGTAGGCCCGGACGCTGTAGGCCCGGACGTTGTAGGACCGGACGCTGTAGGCCCAGATGCTGTAGGCCTGGTCACTGCAGTTGGAGGAGGGGGAGGGGAGAGGGAGAGGGAGAGGGAGAAGGGGAGGGAGGGAGGGAGGGGAGAGAAAGAGAGAGAGAGAGAGAGAGAGAGAGAGAGAGAGAGAGAGAGAGAGAGAGAGAGAGAGAGAGAGAGAGAGAGAGAGAGAGAGAGAGAGAGAGAGAGAGGGGGGAGAGGGGGAGAGGGGAGGGAGAGAGAGGGTGGGAGGGAAGGAGGGAGGGAGGGAGGGAGGGAGGGAGGGAGGGAGGGAGGGAGGGAGGGAGGGAGGGAGGGAGGGAGGGAGGGAGGGAGGGAGGGAGGGAGGGAGGGAGGGAGGGAGGGAGGGAGGGAGGGAGGGAGGGAGGGAGAGAGACAGTGTCTAACGCTGGCTGCCCTTGTCGTTTCAGATAAGCCCCAGGGCGTCCACATTGTGTCCCATGTCAATGGTGTGCAGGTCTGGGGGGCGGTGAACAACGTGAACAAGTATGACCGGCTGACCCTGACGTGTGCTAGCCATGTGAGTGATCCTCCCGTGAGCAGATACTCCTGGTACCGCAACGGCCGTGTGTACAGGTGGGCCCAGAGTCTGGTGTTTGACAGAATCACCCCAGAACAAGAGGGTCTGTATCGCTGTACAGCCGGGAACAAGATTGGCAGTGTGAGCTCAGAGACCATCACTGTTAACGTGTTGTGTGAGTATTCCCCATCATCCCTTGCAGAGTTACCAACCGTCCCGTATTAGCCGGGACATCCCGTATCTTGGGCTAAATTGGTTTGTCCCGTACGGGACCGCCCTTGTCCCATATTAGGCCTGGGGGGCGCTGTAGGCCCGGACAGTGTAGGCCCGGACAGTTTAAGACCGGACGCTGTAGGCCTGGACAATGTAGGTCCGGACGCTGTAGGCCCAGATGTTGTAGGCCAGGACACTGTGGGCCAGGGGGGGCGCTGTAGGCCCGGACGCTGTAGGCCCGGACGCTGTAGGTCTGTACAGTGTAGGCCCAGACAGTGTAGGCCCGGACACTGTAGGCCCGGAAACAGTAGGCCCGGACGCTGTAGGCCCTGACGTTGTAGGCCCGGACACTGTGGGCCAGGGAGCGCTGTAGGCCCGGACACTGTAGGCCCGCATGCTGTAGGCCCGGACGCTGTTGGACTGGATGCTGTTGGCCCGGACGCCGTAGGTCCGGACACTGTGGGCCGCGTGGTGCTGCAGGCCCAGACACTGAAGGCCCGGATCGTGTAGGCCCGGACAGTTCCGGCCTGGTCAGTGTAGGCTGTTGGACGCTGTAGGTCCGAACACTGTGGGCCGGGTGGCGCTGCAGGCCCGGACGCTGAAGGCCCGGACGCTGTAGGCCCGGACACTGTGGGCAAGGGGGGGGCGCTGTAGGCCCGGACGCTGTAGGCCTGGACGTTGTAGGCCCAGACACTATAGGCCTGGACATTGTGGGCCAGGGGGGCGCTGTAGGTCCGGACGCTGTAGGCCCGGACACTGTAGGCCCGGACAGTGTAGGCCCAGATGCTGTGGCCCAGGGGGGCGCTGTATGCCAGGGAGGCACTATAGGCCCGGACACTGTGGGCCAGGGAGGCACTATAGGCCCGGACACTGTTGGCCCAGACGCTGTAGGCCCGGACACTGTCGGCCGGGTGTCGCTGTAGGCACAGACGGTATAAGCCCGGACGCTGTAGGCCCGGACAGTTCCGGCCGGCACAATGTAGGCCCGGATACTGTGGGCCAGGGCACTGTGGACCAGGGGTTGCTGTAGGCCTGGACACAGTAGGCCCAGACGCTGTAGGCCTGGATGCTGTAGGCCCAGATGCTGTAGGCCCGGACACTGTAGGCCCGGACTGTTCCGGCCGGGACAATGTAGGCCCGGACACTGTGGGCCAGTGCACTGTGGGCCAGGGGGTGCTGTAGGCCCGGACACTGTAGGCCCAGATGCTGTAGGCCTGGACGCTGTAGGCGCAGATGCTGTAGGCCCGGATGCTGTAGGCCCGGATGCTGTAGGCCCGGACACTTTATGCCCAGACGGTGTAAGCCCGGACGCTGTAGGCCTGGACAGTGTAGGCCTGGACAGTGTAGGCCCAGACAGTGTAAGCCCGGACGCTGTAGGCCCGGACGCTGTAGGCCCGGACGCTGTAGGCCCGGACTGGTAGGCCCAGGCCGGTTGGCGCTGTCAGCCCGGATGCTGTAGGCCTGGACGCTGTAGGCCCGGACAGTTCTAGCCCGGATAATGTAGGCCCGGACACTGTAGGCCCGGGTACTGTGGGCCCGGATACTGTGGGCCCAGACACAGTGGGCCAGGGGTGCTCTGTATGCCCGGACACTGTAGGCCCGGATGCTGTAGGCCCGGACACTGTAGGCCCGGACACTGTAAGCCCGGACACTGTAGGCCAGGGGGGGCGCTGTAGGCCCGGACGCTGTAGGCCCGGACACTGTAGGCCCGGACGCTGTAGGCCTGGACGCTGTAGGCCTGTATCCCTTGCAGAGTTGCCAACCGTTACGTATTAGCCGGGACATCCCGTATCTTGGGCTAAATTGGTTTGTCCCGTACGTGACCGCCCTTGTCCCGTATTAGGCCCGGGGGGCGCTGTAGGCCCGGACAGTGTTGGACAGGACACTGTAGGCCCGGACACTGTAGGCCCGGACACTGTAGGCCCGGACAGTTTAAGACCAGACACTGTAGGCCCGGACGCTGTAGGCCTGGACAATGTAGGTCTGGACGCTGTAGGCCCAGACGTTGTAGGCCCGGTCACTGTGGGCCAGGGGGGGCGCTGTAGGCCCGGACGCTGTAGGCCCGGACACTGTAGGCCCGGATGCTGTAGGCCTGGACGCTGTAGGCCTGTACAGTGTAGGCCCAGACAGTGTAGGCCCGGACACTGTAGGCCCAGAAACAGTAGGCCCGGACGCTGTAGGCCCTGACGTTGTAGGCCTGGACACTGTGGGCCAGGGAGCGCTGTAGGCTCGGACAATGTAGGCCCGGATGCTGTATGCCCGGACGCTGTTGGACTGGATGCTGTTGGCCCGGACGCTGTAGGTCCGGACACTGTGGGCCGGGTGGCTCTGCAGGCCCGGACGCTGAAGGCCCGGATGCTGTAGGCCTGGACACTGTGGGCTGGGTGGCGCTGCAGGCCCAGACACTGAAGGCCCGGACCGTGTAGGCCCGGACAGTTCCGGCCTGGTCAGTGTAGGCTGTTGAATGCTGTTGGCCCGGACGCTGTAGGTCCGAACACTGTGGGCCGGGTGGCGCTGCAGGCTCGGACGCTGAAGGCCCGGACGCTGTAGGCCCGGACACTGTGGGCAAGGGTGGCGCTGTAGGCCCAGACACTGTAGGCCCGGACGCTGTAGGCCTAGACGCTGTAGGTCCGGACACTGTAGGCCCGGACACTGTAGGCCCGGACAGTGCAGGCCTAGATGCTGTAGGCCCGGATGCTGTAGGCCCGGACGCTGTATGCCCGGACGCTTTAGGCCCGGACACTGTAGGCCTGGACACTGTAGGTCCGGACTCTGAAGGCCCGGACACTTTTGGCCCAGACACTGTCGGCTAGAGAGGCGCTGTAGGACCGGACACTGTAGGCCCGGATGCTTTATGCCCGGACACTGTAGGCCCGGACAGTGTGGGCCAGGGGACGCTGTAGGACCAGATGCTGTAGGCACTGTGAGGCCCGGATGCTGTAGGCCCGGATGCTTTAGGCCCAGACAATGTAGGCCCGGACACTGTAGGCCCGGACAGTGTTGGCCTGGACACTGTAATCCCGGACAGTGTGGGCCGGGGGTGCTGTAGGTCCGGACGCTGTAGGCCCGGACGCTGTAGGCCCGGACGCTGTAGGCCCGGACGCTGTGGGCCCGGACGCTGTGGGCCCGGATGCTGTGGGCCCGGACAGTGTAGGCCCGGACAGTGGAGGCCCGGACAGTGGAGGCCCGGGGGGGGGGGGGGGGGGGTGCTGTAGGCTCAGACGCTGTAGGCCCGGACGCTGTCTGTGTGGAGTTTGTGCGCACGTTCTCTCCCCGTGACCTGCATGGGTTTTCTCCGGGCGCTCTGGTTTCCTCCCACACTCCAAAGACGTGCGTGCGGGTTTGTAGGTTAATTGGCTTCGGTGTAAAGATTGTAAATTGTTCTCTAGAGTGTGTGTGTGTGTGTATGTGTGTGTGCGTGTGTGCGTGTGTGCGTGTGTGTGTGTGGAGTAGTGTTAGTGTGCGGGGATCGCTGGTCGGTGCGGACTCAGTGGGCCGAAGGGCCTGTTTCCGCACTGTATCTCTAAACTAAACACAGAACAGGCTTGTTTACTAGTGCCCTCCTCTAATTCCCCATTTACTGGTGCCCTCCCCTAATTCTCTATTTACCTCTAGTCCCAGCCTCAACTACCTCCTCCGGCAGCTCGTTCCATACACCCAACACCCTCTGTGTGGAAAAGTTACCCCTTGGATTCCCATTAAATCTTCCCCCCCCTATGAACCTATGTCCTCTGGTCCTCGATTCCCCCACTCTGGGCAAGAGACTCTGTGCGTCTACCCGATCTATTCCCCTCGTGATCTTGTACACCTCTATAAGATCGCCCCTCATCCTCCTGCGCTCCAAGTGTGTGTTTGTTTGTGCGTTAGCGTGTCTCTCTCTCTCTCTCTCTGTGTGTTCTCAGTCCAGCCGCGTGACGTCACCGCCTTACTGTGGGTGAACGGGATGAGAGGCCGCACGTTGAGGGAAGGGGACAGAGTCCGTCTCAGCTGCAGTTATGTTACAGCGGATCCACCAGTCCATGAATACACCTGGTACAGAAACCGAGCTGAAATCAAGAGGGGAACGAGTCCCGACCTGGAATACCCATCCATATCCTACGCGGACTTCGGGAAGTACGTGTGCCAAGCCACCAACACAGTGGGAAGCACCCGATCGGCTGAACTCACACTTACGGGCAAGCGTAAGTATCCCCGCAGCGCACGTCATCCCGAGATAAACTCCCACCCCATATGGATAAATGAATATCTCTGAAACTAAACACAGAACTAGTGTGTGAACGGGCGATCGCTGGTCGGCGTGGACTCGGTGGGCAGAAGGGGCCTGTTTCAGCGCTGTATCTATAAACTAAACACAGAACGTGCGGAAAAAGGCTTGTTTACTAGTGCCCTCCCCTATTTCCCCATTTACTGGTGCCCTCCTATAATTCAGAATTTACAGGTGCCCTCCCCTAATTCTCTATTTACCTCCCAGTTCAACCTCAACTACCTCGTCCGGCAGCTCGTTCCATACACCCACCACCCTCTGTGTGGAAAGAGATTCCTATTAAATCTTTCCCCCCCCCTTCACCTTGAACCCATGTCCTCTGGTCCTCGATTCCCCTACTCTGGGCAAGAGACTCTGTGCGTCTACCCGATCTATTCCCCTGGTGATTTTGTACACCTCTATAAGATCGCCCCTCATCCTCCTGCGCCCCAAGGAACAGAGTCCCAGCCTGGCCCCAACCTCTCCCTGTAGCTCAGGCCCCTTGAGTCCTGGCAACATCCTCGTCAATCTTCTCTGCACCCTTTCCAGCTCGACGACATCCTTCTTTCAGCAGGACGACCAAAACTGAACACAGTGCTCCAAATGCGGCCTCACCAACGTCACAGGGCAATGCTGGTTTAAACCACAGATGGGCACAAGATGCTGGAGTAACATAACAAGAGGGGTTGAGTATAGGAGCAAAGAGGTCCTTCTGCAGTTGTACAGGGCCCTGGTGAGACCGCACCTGGAGTACTGTGTGCAGTTTTGGTCTCCAAATTTGAGGAAGGACGTCCTTGCTATTGAGGCAGTGCAGCGTAGGTTCACCAGGTTAATCCCCGGGATGGCGGGACTGTCGTACGAGGAAAGATTGGAAAGGCTGGGGCTTGTATTCACTGGAGTTTAGAAGGATGAGAGGGGATCTTATAGAGATAATAAAATTATAAAAGGACTTATAAAATTATAAAAGGACTGGACAAGCTAGATGCAGGAAACATGTTCCCAATGTTGGTGGAGTCCAGAACCAGGGGCCACACACACACAGTCTAAGAATAAAGGGGAGGCCGTTTAAAACGTTTTTTTAAAAAAAGTTTCCACCCAGAGAGTTGTGAATGTTTTAGGGCGAGGGGGAGGGAGAGGGAGAGAGAGAGAGAGAGGGAGGGAGAGAGAGAGAGAGAGAGAGAGAGAGAGCGAGGGAGGGAGGGAGGGAGGGAGGGAGGGAGGGAGGGAGGGAGGGAGGGAGGGAGGGAGGGAGGGAGGGAGGGAGGGAGGGAGCATGTGTGTGTGTATGTGTGTCTAACGCTGGCTGCCCTTGTCATTTCAGATAAGCCCCAGGACATCCACATTGAGTCCCGTGTCAATGGTGTGCAGGTCGGGAGGGCTGTGTACAACGTGAGCATGGTTGACCGGCTGATCCTGACGTGTGCTAGCCGTGTGAGTGATCCTCCTGAGAGCAGATACTTCTGGTATCACAACGGCCGTGTTAACGGATGGCGTGCCCAGAGTCTGGTGTTTGACGGCATCACCCCAGAACAAGCGGGCCCGTATCGCTGTACAGCCGAGAACGAGATTGGCAATATGAGCTCAGAGACCATCACTGTTAACGTGTTGTGTGAGTATTCCCCATCATCCCTTGCAGAGTTGCCAACTGTCCCGTATTAGCCGGGACATCCCGTATCTTGGGCTAAATTGGTATGGACCGCCCTTGTCCCGTATTCGGCCTGGGGGATGCTGTAGGCCCGAACACTGTAGGCCCGGACAGTGTTGGACCGGGGGGGGCCTGAAGGCCCGGACGCTGTAGGCCCGGACGCTGTAGGCCCGGACATTGTAGGCCCGGACACTGAAGGCCCGGTCAGTGTAGGCCCGGACACTGTAGGCCCGGACGCTGCAGGGCCGGACACTGTAGGCCCAGACACTGTGGTCCAGGGGGGCGCTGTAGACCCGGACACCGTAGTCCTGGATGCTGTAGGCCCGGACGCTGTAGGCCCGGCCACCATAGGCCCGGACACTCAGGGCCAGGGGGGCGCTGTTGTCCCGTACACTGTAGGCCCGGACACTGTAGGCGCGGACTCTGTAGGTGCGGACGCTGTAGGCCTGGACCATGTAGGCCCGGACAGTGTAGGCCCAGAAGCTGTAGGCCGGGACGCTGTAGTCCCGGACGCTGTAGGCCCGGATGCTGTAGGACTGGACGCTGTTGGCCCGGATGCTGTCGGCCCGGACACTGTGGGCCGGGACGCTGTAGGCCTGGACAGTGTCCCGCCCTGACGCTGTAGGCCGGGACACTGTATGCCCAGATGCTATAGGCCCGGACGCTGTAGGCCCGGACGCTGTAGGCCCGGACACTGTAGGCCCGGACGCTGTAGGTTCGGACGCTGTAGGCCCGGACGCTGTAGGCCCGGACGCTGTAGGCCCGGACGCTGTAGGCCGGACGCTGTGGGCCCGGACACTGTGGGCCAGAGGGGCGCTGTAGGCCCGGACACTGTAGGCCCGGATGCTGTAGGCCCGGATGCTGTAGGCCCGGACACTGTAGGCCCGGACACTGTAGGCCCGGATACTGTAGGCCTGGACAGTGTAGGCCCGGGCAGTGTAGGCCCAGACGCTGTAGGCCCGGACACTGTAGGCCCGGACGCTGTAGGCCCGGACGCTGTAGGCCCGTACGCTGAAGGCCCGTACGCTGTTGTCCCGGATGCGGTTGGTCAGGACGCTGTAGGCCCAGACGCTGTAGGCCCGGACAGTTCTAGCCCGGACAGTGTAGGCTCGGACGATGTAGGCCCAGACACTGTAGACTCGGACACTGTGGGCCCAGACGCTGTAGGTGCAGACGCTGTAGGCCCGGACACTGAGGCCCAGGGGGGGCGCTGTAGTTCCGGACACTGTAGGCCCGGACGGTGTAGGCTCGGACACTGTAGGCAAAGACACTGTAGGCCGGGACCCTGTGGGCCCGGACACTGTGGGCCGGGTGGCGCTGTACGCCCGGATGCTGTAGGCCCAGACAGTGTAAGCCCAGACACTGTAGGCCCGGATGCTGTTGGCCCAGACGCTTTAGGCCCGGACGCTGTAGGCCCGGATAATGTAGGCCCGGACAGTGTTGGACCGTATTAGGTCGCTGTATTAGGCCTGGGGGGGCGCTGTAGGCCCGCACAGTGTAGGCCCGGACACTGTAGGCCCGGACGCTGTAGGTCCGGACAGTGTTGGCCCGGACACTGTAGGCCCGGACACTGTGGGCTCGGACACTGTGGGCTCGGACACTGTGGGCCCGGATGCTGTAGGCACGGACAGTTCCGGCCCGGACAGTGTAGGCCCAGACGATGTAGGCCCGTGGGACACTGTAGGCCCGGATGCTGTTGGCCCAGACGCTTTAGGCCCGGACGCTGTAGGCCCGGATACTGTAGGCCCGGACAGTGTTGGACCGTATTAGGCCGCTGTATTAGGCCTGGGGGGTGCTGTAGGCCCGGACAGTGTAGGCCCGGACACTGTAGGCCCGGACGCTGTATGCTCGGACAATGGGCCCGGATGCTGTAGGCAAGGACAGTTCCGGCCCGGACAGTGTAGGCCCAGACGATGTAGGCCCGGGGGACACTGTAGGCCCGGATGCTGTTGGCCCAGACGCTTTAGGCCCGGACGCTGTTGGCCCGGATACTGTAGGCCCGGACAGTGTTGGACCATATTAGGCCGCTGTATTAGGCCTGGGGGGGCGCTGTAGGCCCGGACAGTGTAGGCCCGGACAGTGTAGGCCCGGACAGTGTAGGCCCGGACGCTGTAGGCCCGGTTGCTGTAGGCCCAGACGCTGTAGGCCCGGACACTGTAGGCCAGGAAACTGTGGGCCAGGGGGCACTATAGGCCCGGACGCTGTAGGCCCGGACACTCTAGGCGCGGACACTGTAGGCCCAGACACTGTGGGCCGGGGTGCACTGTAGGCCCGGACACTGTAGGCCCGGACGCTGTAGGCCCGGACGCTGTAGGCCCGGACGCTGTAGGCCCAGACTGTGGGCCAGGGGGGCGCTGTAGGCCCGGACACTCGAGGCCCAGAACTGTGGGCCAGGGGGGTGCTGTAGGCCCGGACTGTGGGCCTGGACGCTGTAGGCCTGGACGCTGTAGGACCAGACAGTGTAGGCCTGGACAGTTTAGGCCCGGATGCTGTCGGGGAGCGCTGTTCGCCCGGATGCTGTAGGCCCGGACACTGTAGGCCGGGACAGTTTAAGCCCGGACTGTTGACTTGGACAGTGGAGGCCCGGAGGCCCGGACACTGTAGGCCCGGACAGTGTAGGCCCGGACAGTGTAGGCCCGGACACTGTGGGCCTGGACAGTATAGGCTCGGACAGTGTAAGCCCGGATGCTGTAGGCCCGGACACTGTAGGCCCGGGCACTGTCGGCCGGGGGGCACTGTAGGCCCGGACACTCTAGGCCCAGACACTGTGGGCCAGGACTGTGGGCCCGGACGCTGTAGGCCTGGACGCTGTAGGCCCGGACACTGTGGGCCAGGACAATATAGGCCCGGACAGTTTAGGCCCGGACGCTGTCGGGGAGCGCTGTAGGCCCGGACGCTGTCGGGGAGCGCTGTAGGCCCGGATGCTGTTGGCCCGGATGCTGTAGGCCCGGACGCTGTAGGCCGGGACAGTTTAAGCCCAGACTGTAGGCTCGGACAGTGTAGGCCCGGAGGCCCGGAGGCCCGGAGGCCCGGAGGCCCGGAGGCCCGGAGGCCCGGAGGCCCGGAGGCCCGGAGGCCCGGAGGCCCGGAGGCCCGGAGGCCCGGAGGCCCGGAGGCCCGGAGGCCCGGAGGCCCGGAGGCCCGGAGGCCCGGAGGCCCGGAGGCCCGGAGGCCCGGAGGCCCGGAGGCCCGGACACTGTAGGACACTGTAGGTCAGGACACTGTAGGCCTGGACACTGTAGGCCCAGACACTGTAGGCCCAGATGATGTAGGACTGGACACTGTAGGCCGGGACGGTTTAAGCCCGGACACTGTAGGCTAGGAAGCTTCAGGCCCGGACGCCGTAGGCCCAGACAGTGTAGGCCCGGAGGCTGTAGGCCCAGACTGTGGGCCAGGGGGGCGCTGTAGACCCAGACACACTAGGCCCGGACACTGTGGGCCAGGACTGTGGGCCCGGACGCTGTAGGCCTGGACTCTGTAGGACCGGACAGTGTAGGCCCGGACAGTGTAGGCCCGGACAGTATAGGCCTGGACGCTGTCGGGGAGCGCTGTTGGCCCGGATGCTGTAGGCCCGGAAGCTGTAGGCTGGGACATTTTAAGCCCGGACTGTAGGCTCAGACAGTGGAGGCCCGGACACTGTAGGAACTGGACACTGTAGGCCCGGACAGTGTAGACCCGGACAGTGTAGGCCCGGACACTGTGTGCCAGGACAGTATAGGCTCGGACAGTGTAGGCCGGGATGCTGTAGGCCCGGACACTGTGGGCCAGGGGGCACTGCAGGCCCGGATGCTCTAGGCCCGGACGCTGTAAGCTCGGATGCTGTAGGCCCAGACTGTGGGCCAGGGGGGCGCTGTAGGCCGGACACTCTAGGCCCAGACACTGTGGGCCCGGACGCTGTAGGCCTGGACTCTGTAGGACCGGACAGTGTAGGCCCGGACAGTTTAGGCCCGGACGCTGTCAGGGAGTGCTATAGGCCCGGATGCTGTAGGCCCGGACGCTGTAGGCCGGGACAGTTTAAGCCCGGACTGTAGGCTCGGACAGCGTAGGCCCGGAGGCCCGAACACTGTAGGAACCGGACACTGTAGGCCCAGACAGTGTAGGCCCGGAGGGCCGGACACTGTAGGCCTGGACGCTTTAGGCCCGGATGCTGTACGTCCGGACGGACGCTGTAGGCCCAGACTGTGGGCCAGTGGGGCGCTGTAGTCCCAGACACTGTGGGCCAGACACTCTAGGCCAGGATGCTGTAGGCCCGGACAGTGTTGGCCCGGACAGTGTTGGCCCGGACAGTGTAGGCCCGGACAGTGTAGGCCCGGACAGTGTAGGCCCGGACAGTGTAGGCCCGGACAGTGTAGGCCCGGACAGTGTAGGCCCGGACAGTGTCGGTCTGGACTGTGTAGGCCCTGACGCTGTAGGCCTGGACAGCGTAGGTCCGGACTGTAGGCTCGAACAGTTTAGGCCCGGAGGCCCGGACACTGTAGGAACCGGACGCTGTAGGCCCGGACAGTGTAAGCCCGGATGCTGTAGGCCCGGACGCTGTAAGCTCGGGCACTGTAGGCCCAGACTGTGGTCCAGGCGGGCGCTGTAGGCCCGGACACTCTAGGCCCAGACACTGTGAGCCCGGACGCTGTAGGTTCGGACGCTGTAGGTTCGGACTGTGGGCCCGGACGCTGTAGGCCCGGACGCCTTAGGCCCGAATGCCGTAGGCCCGAACGCCGTAGGCCCGGACGCCGTAGGCCCGGACGCCGTAGGCCCGGACGCCGTAGGCCCGGACGCCGTAGGCCCGGACGCCGTAGGCCCGGATGCTGTGGGCCCGGACGCTGTGGGGCTGCGGGGCACAGTAGGCCCAGACACTGTGGGCCCAGACACTGTGGGGCCAGGGGGGCGCTGTAGACCCAGACACACTAGGCCCGGACACTGTTGGCCCGGGCGCTGTAGGCCCGGACACTGTAGGCCTCGACACTGTAGGCCCGGACAGTTTAGGCCCGGACACTGTAGGCCCGGATACTGTAGGCCTGGGCAGTGTAGGCCAGGGCAGTGTAGGCCTGTACAGTGTAGGTCCGGACAGTGTAGGCCCGGACGCTGTAGGCCTGGACATTTTAGGCCCAGACACTGTAGGGCCAGACACTGTGGGCCCGGGTGCACTGTATGCCCGGACGCTTTAGGCCTGGACGCTGTAGGCCCAGACTGCGGGCCAGAGTGGCGCTGTAGGCCCGGACACTCTAGGCCCAGACACTGTGGGCCAGGGGGCGCTGTAGGCCCGGACGCTGTAGGCCTGGACGCTGTAGGACCGGACAGTGTAGGCCCGGACAGTTTAGGCCTGGACGCTGTCGGGGAGCGCTGTTGGCCCGGATGCTGTAGGCCCGGATGCTGTAGGCCGGGACAGTTTAAGCCCGGACTGTAGGCTCAGACAGTGTAGGCCCGGAGGCCCGGACACCCGGACACTGTAGGAACTGGACACTGTAGGCCCGGACAGTGTAGACCCGGACAGTGTAGGCCCGGACACTGTGTGCCAGGACAGTATAGACTCTGACAGTGTAGGCCGGGATGCTGTAGGCCCGGATGCTGTAGGCCCGGACACTGTGGGCCAGGGGGCACTGTAGGCCCGGATGCTCTAGGCCCGGACGCTGTAAGCTCGGATGCTGTAGGCCCAGACTGTAGGCCGGACACTCTAGGCCCAGACACTGTGGGCCAGGACTGTGGGCCCGGAAGCTGTAGGCCTGGACTCTGTAGGACCGGACAGTGTAGGTCCGGACAGTTTAGGCCCGGACGCTGTCAGGGAGTGCTGTAGGCCCGGATGCTGTAGGCCCGGACGCTGTAGGCCGGGACAGTTTAAGCCCGGACTGTAGGTTCGGACAGCTTAGGCCCGGAGGCCCGAACACTGTAGGAACCGGACACTGTAGGCCCAGACAGTGTAGGCCCGGAGGGCCGGACACTCTAGGCCTGTACGCTTTAGGCCCGGATGCTGTACGTCCGGACGGACGCTGTAGGCCCAGACTGTGGGCCAGTGGGGCGCTGTAGTCCCGGGCGCTGTAGTCCCAGACACTGTGGGCCAGACACTCTAGGCCAGGATGCTATAGGCCCGGACAGTGTCGGCCCGGATAGTGTAGGCCCGGACAGTGTAGGCCCGGACAGTGTAGGCCCGGACAGTGTCGGTCTGGACTGTGTAGGCCCTGACGCTGTAGGCCTGGACAGCGTAGGTCCGGACTGTAGGCTCGAACAGTTTAGGCCCGGAGGCCCGGACACTGTAGGCCCGGACAGTGTAAGCCCGGATGCTGTAGGCCCGGACACTCTAGGCCCAGACACTGTGAGCCCGGACGCTGTAGGTTCGGACTGTGGGCCCGGACGCTGTAGGCCTGCACGCTGTAGGACCGGACAGTGTAGGCCCGGACAGTGTAGGCCCGGACAGTTTAGACCCGGACGCTGTCCGGGAGCGCTATAGGCCCGGATGCTGTTGGCCCGGATGCTGTAGGCCCGGACGCTATAGGCCGGGACAGTTTAAGCCCGGACTGTAGGCTCGGACAGTGTAGGCCCGGAGGCCCGGACACTGTAGGCCCAGAGGCCCGGACACTGTAGGAACACTGTCGCCCTGGACACTGTGGGCCAGGACAGTATAGGCTCGGAGGTCCGGACACTGTAGGCCCAGACGCTGTAGGCCCGGATGCTGTAGATCCGGACGGACGCTGTAGGCCCAGACTGTGGGCCAGTGGGGCGCTCTAGGCCCAGACACTGTGGGCCAGGGGGGGGGGGGGGGGGCGCTGTAGGCCCAGACACTCTAGGCCAGGATGCTCTAGGCCTGGTACACTGTAGTCCCTGACAGTGTAGGTCCGGACAGTGTAGGCCCGGACAGTGTCGGCCCAGACAGTGTAGGCCCGGATGCTGTAGGCCCGGACGCTGTAGGCCTGGACAGTGTAGGTCCGGACTGTGGGCTCGGACAGTTTAGGCCCGGAGGCCCGGACACTGTAGGAACCGGATACTGTAGGCCCGGACAGTGTAGGCCCGGACGCTGTTGGCCTGGATGCTGTAGGCCCGGACGCGTGGGCCCGGTCAGTGTAGGCCCGGACATTGTAGGCCCGGACACTGTAGGCCCGGACACTGTAGGCCCGGACACTGTAGGCCCGGTCTGTTTAGGCCCGGACATTGTAGGCCCGGATACTATAGGCCCGGGCAGTGTAGGCCTGTACAGTGTAGACCGGGACGCTGTAGGCCTGTACAGTGTAGGTTCGGACAGTGTAGGCCCGGATGCTGTAGGCCCGGACACTGTAGGCCCGGACACTGTAGGCCCGGACACTGCGGACCGGGGGGCACTGTAGGCCCGGATGCTGTAGGCCCGGGCGCTGTAAGCTCGGACACTGTAGGCTCAGACTGTGGGCCAGGGGGGCGCTGTAGGCCCGGACACTCTAGGCCCAGACACTCTGAGCCCGGACGCTGTAGGCCTGCACGCTGTAGGACCGGACAGTGTAGGCCCGGACAGTTTAGACCCGGACGCTGTCGGGGAGCGCTGTAGGCCCGGATGCTGTTGGCCCGGATGCTGTAGGCCCGGACGCTGTAGGCCGGGACAGTTTAAGCCCGGACTGTAGGCTCGGACAGTGTAGGCCCGGACACTGTAGGAACACTGTGGGCCTGGACACTGTGGGCCTGGACACTGTGGGCCTGGACACTGTGGGCCTGGACACTGTGGGCCTGGACACTGTGGGCCAGGACAGTGTAGGCCCGGATGCTGTAGGCCCGGACATTGTAGGCCCAGACAGTGTAGGCCCGGAGGTCCGGACACTAGGCACGGACGCTGTAGGCCCCGATGCTGTAGGTCCGGACGGACGCTGTAGGCCCAGACTGTGGGCCAGTGGGGCGCTGTAGGCCCAGACACTCTAGGCCAGGATGCTGTAGGCCTGGTACACTGTAGTCCCGGACAGTGTAGGCCCGGAAAGTGTAGGTCCGGACAGTGTAGGCCCGGACGCTGTAGGCCTGGACAGTGTAGGTCCGGACTGTAGGCTCGGACAGTTTAGGCCCGGAGGCCCGGACACTGTAGGAACCGGATACTGTAGGCCCGGACAGTGTAGGCCCAGACAGTGTAGGCCCGGACACTGTAGGCCCGTACACTGTGGGCCGGGGGGCACTGTAGGCCCGGACGCTGTAAGCTCGGACGCTGTAGGCCCAGACTGTCCGCCAGGGGGGCGCTGTAGGCCCGGACACTGTAGGCCCAGACACTGTGGGACAGGAGGGCGCTGTAGGCCCGGACACTGTAGGCCCGGACGCTTTAGGCACGGACGCTGTAGGCCCGGACCGTGTAGGCCTGGACACTGTAGGCCCGGACAGTGTAGGCTCGGAGGCCCGGGCACTGTACGCCCGGACTGTGTAGGCCCGGACCGTGTAGGCCTGGACACTGTAGGCCCGGACAGTGTAGGCTCGGAGGCCCGGGCACTGGACGCCCGGACTGTGTGGGCTGGGGGGCACTGTAGGCCCGGATGCTGTAGGCCCAGACACTGTGAGCCCGGACGCTGTAGGTTCGGACGCTGTAGGTTCGGACTGTGGGCCCGGACGCTGTAGGCCTGCACGCTGTAGGACCGGACAGTGTAGGCCCGGACGCTTTAGGCCCGAACGCCGTAGGCCCGGACGCCGTAGGCCCGGACGCGGTAGGCCCGGACGCTGTGGGCCCGGACGCTGTGTGGCAGCGGGGCACAGTAGGCCCAGACACTGTGGGCCCAGACACTGTGGGGCCAGACACTGTGGGGCCAGGGGGGCGCTGTAGACCCAGACACACTAGGCCCGGACACTGTTGGCCCGGGCGCTGTAGGCCCGGACACTGTAGGCCTGGACACTGTAGGCCCGGACAGTTTAGGCCCGGACACTGTAGGCCCGGATACTGTAGGCCTGGGCAGTGTATGCCAGGGCAGTGTAGGCCTGTACAGTGTAGGTCCGGACAGTGTAGGCCCGGACGCTGTAGGCCTGGACATTTTAGGCCCGGACACTGTAGGGCCAGACACTGTGGGCCCGGGTGCACTGTATGCCCGGACGCTTTAGGCCTGGACGCTGTAGGCCCAGACTGCGGGCCAGAGGGGCGCTGTCGGCCCGGACACTCTAGGCCCAGACACTGTGGGCCAGGGGGCGCTGTAGGCCTGGACGCTGTAGGACCGGACAGTGTAGGCCCGGACAGTTTAGGCCTGGACGCTGTCGGGGAGCGCTGTTGGCCCGGATGCTGTAGGCCCGGACGCTGTAGGCCAGGACAGTTTAAGCCCGGACTGTAGGCTCAGACAGTGTAGGCCCGGAGGCCCGGAGGCCCGGACACTGTAGGAACTGGACACTGTAGGCCCGGACAGTGTAGGCCCGGTCACTGTGTGCCAGGACAGTATAGGCTCGGACAGTGTAGGCCGGGATGCTGTAGGCCCGGATGCTGTAGGCCCGGACACTGTGGGCCAGGGGGCACTGTAGGCCCGGATGCTCTAGGCCCGGATGCTGTAAGCTCGGATGCTGTAGGCCCAGACTGTAGGCCGGACACTCTAGGCCCAGACACTGTGGGCCAGGACTGTGGGCCCGGACGCTGTAGGCCTGGACTCTGTAGGACCGGACAGTGTAGGTCCGGACAGTTTAGGCCCGGACGCTGTCAGGGAGTGCTGTAGGCCCGGATGCTGTAGGCCCGGACGCTGTAGGCCGGGACAGTTTAAGCCCGGACTGTAGGTTCGGACAGCGTAGGCCCGGAGGCCCGAACACTGTAGGAACCGGACACTGTAGGCCCAGACACTGTAGGCCTGGACGCTTTAGGCCCGGATGCTGTACGTCCGGACGGACACTGTAGGCCCAGACTGTGGGCCAGTGGGGCGCTGTAGTCCCAGACACTGTGGGCCAGACACTCTAGGCCAGGATGCTGTAGGCCCGGACAGTGTAGGCCCGGACAGTGTAGGCCCGGACAGTGTAGGTCCGGACAGTTTAGGCCCGGATGCTGTCAGGGAGTGCTGTAGGCCCGGATGCTGTAGGCCCGGACGCTGTAGGCCGGGACAGTTTAAGCCCGGACTGTAGGTTCGGACAGCGTAGGCCCGGAGGCCCGAACACTGTAGGAACCGGACACTGTAGGCCCAGACAGTGTAGGTCCGGAGGGCCGGACACTGTAGGCCTGGACGCTTTAGGCCCGGATGCTGTACGTCTGGACGGACGCTGTAGGCCCAGACTGTGGGCCAGTGGGGCGCTGTAGTCCCAGACACTGTGGGCCAGACACTCTAGGCCAGGATGCTGTAGGCCCGGACAGTGTCGGCCCGGACAGTGTCGGCCCGGACAGTGTCGGCCCGGACAGTGTCGGCCCGGACAGTGTCGGCCCGGACAGTGTAGGCCCGGACAGTGTCGGCCCGGACAGTGTAGGCCCGGACAGTGTCGGTCTGGACTGTGTAGGCCCTGACGCTGTAGGCCTGGACAGCGTAGGTCCGGACTGTAGGCTCGAACAGTTTAGGCCCGGAGGCCTGGACACTGTAGGAACCGGACGCTGTAGGCCCGGACAGTGTAAGCCCGGATGCTGTAGGCCCGGATGCTGTAGGCCCGGACGCTGTAAGCTCGGACACTGTAGGCCCAGACTGTGGGCCAGTGGGGCGCTCTAGGCCCAGACACTGTGGGCCGGGGGGGGGGGGGGCGCTGTAGGCCCAGACACTCTAGGCCAGGATGCTCTAGGCCAGGATGCTCTAGGCCTGGTACACTGTAGTCCCGGACAGTGTTGGTCCGGACAGTGTAGGCCCGGACAGTGTCGGCCCGGACAATGTAGGCCTGGATGCTGTAGGCCCGGACGCTGTAGGCCTGGACAGTGTAGGTCCGGACTGTGGGCTCGGACAGTGTAGGTCCGGACTGTGGGCTCGGACAGTTTAGGCCCGGAGGCCCGGACACTGTAGGAACCGGATACTGTAGGCCCGGACAGTGTAGGCCCAGACGCTGTTGGCCTGGATGCTGTAGGCCTGGATGCTGTAGGCCCGGACGCGTGGGCCCGGTCAGTGTAGGCCCGGACATTGTAGGCCCGGACACTGTAGGCCCGGACACTGTAGGCCCGGTCTGTTTAGGCCCGGACATTGTAGGCCCGGATACTGTAGGCCCGGACATTGTAGGCCCGGATACTGTAGGCCCGGGCAGTGTAGGCCTGTACAGTGTAGACCGGGACGCTGTAGGCCTGTACAGTGTAGGTTCGGACAGTGTAGGCCCGGATGCTGTAGGCCCGGACACTGTAGGCCCGGACACTGCGGACCGGGGGGCACTGTAGGCCCGGATGCTGTAGGCCCGGGCGCTGTAAGCTCGGACACTGTAGGCTCAGACTGTGGGCCAGGGGGGCGCTGTAGGCCCAGACACTCTAGGCCCAGACACTCTGAGCCCGGACGCTGTAGGCCTGCACGCTGTAAGACCGGACAGTGTAGGCCCGGACAGTGTAGGCCCGGATGCTGTAGGCCCGGACGCTGTAGGCCTGGACAGTGTAGGTCCGGACTGTAGGCTCGGACAGTTTAGGCCCGGAGGCCCGGACACTGTAGGAACCGGATACTGTAGGCCCGGACAGTGTAGGCCCAGACAGTGTAGGCCCGGACAGTGTAGGCCCGGACACTGTAGGCCCGTACACTGTAGGCCCGTACACTGTGGGCCGGGGGGCACTGTAGGCCCGGATGCTGTAGGCCCGGACGCTGTAAGCTCGGACGCTGTAGGCCCAGACTGTCCGCCAGGGGGGCGCTGTAGGCCCGGACACTGTAGGCCCAGACACTGTGGGACAGGAGGGCGCTGTAGGCCCGGACACTGTAGGCCTGGACGCTTTAGGCACGGACGCTGTAGGCCCGGACCGTGTAGGCCTGAACACTGTAGGCCCGGACAGTGTAGGCTCGGAGGCCCGGGCACTGTAGGCCCGGACTGTGTAGGCCCGGACAGTGTGGGCTGGGGGGCACTGTAGGCCCGGATGCTGTAGGCCCAGATGCTGTAGGACCGGACGCTGTAGGCCCAGATGCTGTAGGCCCAGATGCTGTAGGACCGGACGCTGTAGGCCGGGACGGTTTAAGCCCGGACACTGTTGGCTCGGACAGTGTAGGCCCGGAGGCCCGGACACTGTAGGAAATGTAGGCCCAGACAGTGTAGGCCCGGACACTGTAGGCCCGGATGCTGTAGGTCCGGACGGACGCTGTAGGCCCAGACTGTGGGCCAGTGGGGCGCTGTAGGCCCAGACACTGTGGGCCAGGGGGGGCGCTGTAGGCCCATACACTCTAGGCCCGGATGCTGTAGGCCTGGGACACTGTAGGCCCGGACAGTGTAGGCCCGGACAGTGTAGGCCCGGACAGTGTAGGCCCGGACAGTGTCGGCCCGGACAGTGTAGGCCCGGACAGTGTAGGCCTGGACGCTGTATGTCCGGACTCTGTAGGCCTGGACAGTGTAGGTCCGGACAGTGTAGACCAAGACGCTGTTGGCCTGGATGCTGTAGGCCCGGACGTGTAGGTCCGGACAGTGTAGGCCCGGACGCTGTAGGCCTATACACTGTAGGCCCGGACACTGTAGGCCCAGACACTGTGGGCCGGGGTGCACTGTAGGCACGGACGCTGTAGGCCCGGACGCTGTAGGCCCGGACTGTGGGCCAGGTGGGCACTGTAGGCCCGTACACTCTAGGCCCAGACACTGTAGGCCCGGACTGTGGGCCCGGACGCTGTAGGCCTGGACGCTGTAGGACCGGACAATGTAGGCCCGGATAGTGTAGGCCCGGACAGTGTAGGCCCAGACGCTGTCAGGGAGCGCTGTAGGCCCGGATGCTGTTGGCCCGGATGCTGTAGGCCCGGACGCTGTAGGCCGGGACAGTTTAAGCCCAGGCTGTAGGCTCGGACAGTGTAGGCCCGGAGGCCCGGACACTTTAGGAACCGGACACCTTAGGCCCGGAGAGTGTAGGCCCGGACAGTGTAGGCCCGGACACTGTGGGCCAGGACAGTATAGGCTCGGACAGTGTAGGCCCGAATGCTGTGGGCCCGGACACTGTAGGCCTGGATGCTGTAGACCCGGACGCTGTAAGCTCGAACGCTGTAGGCCCATACTGTGGGACAAGGGGGCGCTGTAGGCCCGGACACTAGGCCCAGACACTGTGGGCCAGGGGGGCGCTGTAGGTCCGGACTGTGGGCCCGGATGCTGTAGGACCGGATATTGTAGGCCCAGACACTGTGGGCCAGGGGGGCGCTGTAGGCCCGGACACTATAGGCTCGGTCAGTGTAGGCCCGGATGCTGTAGGCCCGGACACTGTAGGCCCGGACACTGTAGACCCAGACTGTGGGCCAAGGGGGCGCTGTAGGCCCGGACACTCTAGGCCCAGACACTGTGGGCCAAGGGGGCGCTGTAGGTCTGGACGCTGTAGGACCGGACATTTTAGGCCCGGACAGTTTAGGCCCAGACGCTGTCGGGGTGCGCTGTAGGCCCGGATGCTGTTGGCCCGGATGCTGTAGTCCCGGACGCTCTAGGCCGGGACAGTTTAAGCCCGGACTGTAGGCTCGGACAGTGTAGGCCCGGAGGCCCGGACACTGTAGGAACCGGACACTGTAGGCCTGGACAGTTTAGGCCCGGACAGTGTAGGTCCGGACAGTGTAGGTCCGGACAGTGTGGGCCGGGGGGCACTGTAGGCCCGGATGCTGTAGGCCCGGACGCTGTAAGCTCGGACGCTGTAGGCCCAGACTGTGGGCCAGGGGGGCGCTGTTGCACTGGACGCTGTAGGCCCGGACGTGTAGGCCCGGACAGTGTAGGCCCGGACACTGTAGGCCTGGAGGGCGCAGTAGGCCCGGACACTGTAGGCCCGGATGCTTTAGGCACGGACGCTGTAGGCACGGACGCTGTAGGCCCGGACAGTGTAGGCCTGGACACTGTAGGCCCGGACAGTGTAGGCTCGGAGGCCCGGACACTGTAGGCCCGGACAGTGTAGGCCCGGACAGTGTAGGCCCGGACAGTATGGGCTGGGGGGCACTGTAGGCCCAGATGCTGTAGGCACAGATGCTTTAGGACCGGACGCTGTAGGCCGGGATGGTTTAAGCCCGGACACTGTAGGCTCGGACGCGTTAGGCCCGGACGCCGTAGGCCCAGACAGTGTAGGCCCGGAGGTCCGGACACTGTAGGCCCGGACGCTGTAGGCCCGGATGCTGTAGGCCCGGACGCTGTGGGTCCGGACGCTGTAGGTCCGGACGCTGTAGGCCCAGACTGTGGGCCAGTGGGGGGCGCTGTAGGCCCAAACACTCTGGGCCCGGATGCTGTAGGCCTGGGACACTGTAGGCCCGGACAGTGTAGGCCCATACAGTGTAGGCCCGGACAGTGTAGGCCGGCAGTGTAGGCCCGGAAAGTGTAGACCCGGACAGTGTAGGCCCAGACGCTGTAGGCCTGGACGCTGTAGGCCCGGACGCTGTAGGCCCAGACTGTGGGCCAGCGGGGCGCTGTAGGCTCGGACACTCTAGGCCCGGACAGTTTAGGCCCGGATAGTTTAGGCCCGGACACTGTAGGCCCGGATACAGTAGGCCCGGGCAGTGTAGGCCTGTACAGTGTAGGCCCGGACAGTGTAGGCCCGGACGCTGTAGGCCTGGACACTGTAGGCCCGGACACTGTAGGCCCAGACACTGTGGGCCGGGGTGCACTGTAGGCCCGGACGCTGTAGGCCCAGATGCTGTAGTCCCAGACTGTGGGCCAGGGGGGCGCTGTAGGCCCAGACACTCTAGGCCCAGACACTGTCGGCCAGGGGGGCGCAATAGGCCCGGACTGTGGGCCCGGGCGCTGTAGGCCTGGATGCTGTAGGACCGTACAGTGTAGGCCCGGACAGTTTAGGCCCGGACGTTGTCGGGGAGCGCTGTAGGCCCGGATGCTGTTGGCCCGGATGCTGTAGTCCCGGACGCTGTAGGCCGGGACAGTTTAAGCCCGGACTGTAGGCTCAGTGTAGGCCTGGAGGCCCGGACACTGTAAGAACCGGACACTGTAGGCCCGGACAGTTTAGGCCCGGACAGTGTAGGCCCGGACAGTGTGGGCCGGGAAGCACTGTAGGCCCGGATGCTGTAGGCCCGGACGCTGTAAGCTCGGACGCTGTAGGCCCAGACTGTGGGCCAGGGGGGCGCTGTTGGCCTGGACGCTCTAGGCCCGGACGTGTAGGCCCGGACAGTGTAGGCCCGGACACTGTAGGCCCGGACACTGTAGGCCCCAGGACAGTTTAGGCCCGGACACTATAGGCCCAGACACTGTGGGCCAGGAGGGCGCTGTAGGCCCGGACACTGTAGGCCCGGACGCTTTAGGCACGGACGCTGTAGGCACGGACAGTGTAGGCCTGGATCGAGAATCTGTCAATCTCCCCTTTAAAAATCTCTCCTTGTCGCTGATAATCCAGACAAACCTCTCTCTGTAGCGAATAGTGTTTCGGCAGACTGGTTAGCACGCAACAAAATGGCGGTCACGGTGGCGCAGCGGGTCGAACTGCTGCCTCACGGAGCCAGAGACCCGGGTTCCATCCCGACCGCGGGCGCTGTCTGTACGGAGTTTGTGCGCACGTTCTCTCTCCCCGTGACCTGCGTGGGTTTTCTCCGGGCGCTCCGGTTTCCTCCCACACTCCAAAGACGTGCGTGCGGGTTTGTGGGTCAATTGGCTTCGGTAAATGTAAATATTGTCCCTACTGTGTGTGTGTGTGTGCATGTGTGTGCGTGTGTTTGTGTGTGTGTGCGTGTGTGCGTGTGTGCGTGTGTATGTGTGTGTGTGTGTGTGCGTGTGTGCGTGTGTGTGCATGTGTGTGCGTGTGTGCGTGTGTATGTGTGTGCGTGTGTGTGTGTGTGTGCGTGTGTATGTGTGTGTGTGTCTGTGTGTGTGTGTGTGTGTGTGTGTGCGCGTGTGTGCGTGTGTATGTGTGTGTGTCTGTGTGTGTGTGTGTGCGCGTGTGTGTGTGTGTGCGTGTGTGTGTGTGTGTGTGTGTGTGTGTGTGTGTGGGATAGTGTTAGTGTGTGGGGATCGCTGGTCGGCACGGACTCGATGGGCCGAAGGGCCTGTTTCCGCGCTGTATCTTTAAACTAAACTAAACTAAATTAACTGTACCTCGTTACACGTGAAATGAAAATAAACTCAAACCTCTTCCTGTAACTAATATCTTCTAATTCCTGCAAATCTTTCCTTGTAACTAATCGGTCCTAATCCACACAAATCCCCACCTTGTGGCTAATTCCCACTAATCCACTCACATCTTAGTTTAGTTTAGTTTAGAGATACAGCGCGGAAACAGGCCCTTCGGCCCACCGAGTCCGTGCCGCCCAGCGATCCCCGCACACTAACACTATCCCACACACACACACACACACACACACACACACACGCACGCACGCACGCACACACACACACTGGGGGACAATTTACAATCTTTACACCGAAGCCAATTAACCTACAAACCCGCACGCACGTCTTTGGAGTGAGGGAGGAAACCGGAGCGCCCGGAGAAAACCCACGCAGGTCACGGGGAGAGAACGTGCGCACAAACTCCGTACAGACAGCGCCCGCGGTCGGGATGGAACCCGGGTCTCCGGCGCTGCATTCGCTGTAAGGCGGAGACTATACCGCTGTGCCACCGTGACCGCCCGTAACTAACAGCTTCTAATCCTCTCGCATTTCTGCACTTTTACTAATGCCCTCTAATCCAGGATAACCTCTCCTTGAATGAATGGTTTTTTAATTGACTTACGTGAAAAGTCTCACACATATTCTATGTCTTTAAGTAAACTAGGAATGCAAACTGCTGCCAGACCAAAGTTACAAGCTTTTCCATCTTAATGCAAACCATTTTTAACACATTCCATTGTTCTACCACAGAAACGTACACAACGGGTGCAGGAGGAGGCCATTCGGCCCTTCGAGCCTGTACGCACCGCCATTCATTGTGATCGCGGCTGACCGTCCACAATCAGTAACCCGTGCCTGCCTTCTCCCCATATCCCTTGATTCCACTAGCCCCTAGAGCTCTATCTAACTCTCTCTTAAATCCATCCAGTGAATTGGCCTCCACTGCCCTCTGTGGCAGAGAATCCCACACATTCACAACTGGAAAAGTTTCTTCTCACCTCAGTTTTAAACGTCCTCCCCTTTATTCTTAGACTGTGTGTGTGTGGCCCCTGGTTCTGGACTCCCCCAACATTGGGAACATGTTTCCTGCATCTAGCTTGTCCAGTCCTTTTATAATTTTACACGTCTCTCTATAAGATCCCCCTCTCATCCTTCTAAACTCCAGTGAATACAAGCCCCAGTCTTTCCAATCTTTCCTCGTACGACAGTCCCGCCATCCAGGGGATTAACCTGGTGAACCTACGCTGCACTGCCTCAATAGCAAGGACGTCCTTCCACAAATTTGGAGACCAAAACTGCGCACAGTACTCCAGGTGCGGTCTCACCAGGGCCCTGTACAACTGCAGAAGGACCTCTTTGCTCCTATACTCAAATCCTCTCGCAATGAAGGCCAACATTCCATTGGCTTTCTTCACTGCCTGCTGTACCTGCATGCTTCCTTTCAGTGACTGATGCACTAGGACACCCAGGTCTCGTTTCAATTCCCCCTTACCTAATCTGACACAATTGAGATAATAATCTGCCTCCTTGTTTTTGCCGCCAAAGTGGATAACCTCACATTTATCTATATTATACTGCATCTGCCACGCATCTGCCCACTCACTCAACCTGTCCAGGTCACCCTGCAACCTCCGAACATCCTCTTTGCAGTTCACAATGCCACCCAGCTTTGTGTCATCTGCAAACTTCCTCGTGTTACTTTTAAACCTCAACATTTAAAAAAAGGGTCTCGACCCGAAACGTCGCCCGTTCCTTCTCTCCAGAGATGCTGCCTGACCCGCTGAGTTACCCCAGCACTTTGTACCTGTCCACGTTCTCCACAGAGATGCTGCCCGACCCGCTGAGTTACTCCAGCACTTTGTACCTGTCCACGTTCTCCACAGAGATCCTGCCCGACCCGCTGAGTTACTCCAGCACTTTGTACCTGTCCACGTTCTCCACAGAGATGCTGCCTGACCCGCTGAGTTACTCCAGCACTTTGTACCTGTCCACGTTCTCCACAGAGATGCTGCCTGACCCGCTGAGTTACTCCAGCACTTTGTACCTGTCCACGTTCTCCACAGAGATCCTGCCCGACCCGCTGAGTTACTCCAGCACTTTGTACCTGTCCACGTTCTCCACACAGATGCTGCCCGACCCGCTGAGTTACTCCAGCACTTTGTACCTGTCCACGTTCCCCACAGAGATGCTGCCCGACCCGCTGAGTTATCTTTGATTTGCCTTACAGATGCACCGATAAATGTGAGTGTGGTTTTGGAGGCGGCTGAGGTGGAGGAGGGGAAAGAGTTGACTCTACATTGCAAGGATAAGGCCAACCCGCCCTCTCACAGGTACCATTGGAGGAAGGACTGCTCTGGGATCCTGCACGATCTGGAAGGTAACGACTCCAAGCTGGTGACCAGTTTCGACATTGCCGACCAGACCTGCCATTATTACTGCTCAGCGACCAACAAGATCGGCAAACGGACGTCCGGCGCCAAAACCGTGCGGGTTCTGTGTGAGTATCCCTCGGTGTTTGCCACTCAAGCCTCAGGCCTAACCTCTAGTGTCCCTTATTAGCCGGGACATCCCGTATTGTGGGCTGAATTGGTTTGTCCCGTACGGGACTGCCCTTGTCCCGTATTAGGCCCGGGGTGCGCTGTAGGCCTGGGGGACGTTGTAGGCCCGGGGGACGTTGTAGGCCCGGGGGGCGGTGTAGGCCCGGGCACTGCAGGCCCGGTCACTGTAAAGCCGAGGGAACAGTGTAGCCCAGGACGCTGTAGGCCCAGACGCTGTAGGCCCAGACGCTGCAGGCCCGGACACTGTAAGGCCGGCGGAACAGTGTAGGCCAGGACGCTGTAGGCCCGGACGCTGTAGGCCCGGACAGTGCAGGCCCGGACACTGTAGGCCCGGTCACTGTAGGCCCGGTCACTCTTGGCTCGCCCTTGTCCCGTATTAGGCCCGGGGAGTGGTGTAGACCCGGAGGCTGTAGGCCCGTAGGCTGTAGGCCCAGACGCTGTAGGCCCAGACGGTGTAGGCCGGGACAGTGTAGGCCGGGACAGTGTAGACCCAGACACTGTAGGCTCGGACACTGTGGGCCCGGACACTGTAGGCCCGAACACTGTAGGCCCGGACGCAGTAGGCCCGGACACTGTAGGCCCTGACATTGTAGGCCCGGACAGTGTAAGCACGGGATAGTGTAGGCCCGGACACTGTAGGCATGGGCACTGTAGGTCCACAGACTGTAGGCCCGGACACTGTAGGCCCGGACAGTGTACACCCGGACGCTGTAGATCCGCATGCTGTAGGCCCGGACAGTGTACACCCGGACGCTGTAGGCCCGGATGCTTTAAGCTCGGACAGTGTAGGCCCGGATGCTGTAGGCCCAGACGCAGTAGGCCCGGACGCTGTAGGCCCGGACACTGTACGCCCGAACACTGTAGGCCCGGACGCAGTAGGCCCGGACGCTGTAGGCCGGGACACTATTGGCCCGGACACTATAGGCCGGGACACTATTGGCCCGGACACTGTAGGCCCGGACACTGTAGGCCCAGACACTGTAGGCCCGCACACTGTAGGCCCGCACACTGTAGGCCCGCACACTGTAGGCCCGCACACTGTAGGCCCGGGGGCCCGGGTGCCGCCTAACGGAGGCTGCGTAGCAACTCGCCTCCCGGCCCGGGCAGCCGCCATTGGCTGGGTGAGGTCACGTGGGGCGCAGGGCGGTGACGTCACCTTGTCCCGTATTTGGGAGCGAGGAAGAAGGTGACCCCTACTCACCCCTGACCCGTGACCCCCCTGGTTCCTTGACCCTTGATCTCTGACCCTCCCCAGTTGACAAGGTCGCAACTCAGAAGGCCACAAGTGATAGGAGCAGAATTAGGCCATTCGGCCCATCCAGTCCGCTCCGCCATTCAATCGCGGCTGGTCTATCTCTCTCTCCCTCCCAACCCCATTCTCCTGCCTTCACCCCATAACCCCTGACACCCGCACTGATCGAGAATCTGTCCGTCTCTGTGCCTTACAAACACCCACTGACTTGCGGCCTCCACCGCCCTCTGTGGCAGAGAATCCCACAGATTCACCGCCCTCTGGCTAAAGAAACTCCTCCTCATCTCCTTCCTAAAGGAACGTCCTTTAATTCTGAGGCCGTGCCCTCTGGTCCCAGACTCTCCCACTAGTGGAAACATCCTCTCCACATCCACTGTGTCCGGGCCGCTCGCTGTTTGGTGAAAGTTTCAATGGGGCCCTCCCCCCCCCGCTCGATCTTCTAAACTCCAGAGATGCTGCCTGACCCGCTGAGTTACTCCAGCACTTTGTACCTGTCCACGTTCTCACCCCCGACCCCACCCGTAGCCCAACCTCTCACCTGTATCTAGGGGTTGCCAACTTCCTCATTCCCAAATACGGGACAAGGTGACGTCACCGCCCCGCGCCCCACGTGACCTCAGCCAGCCAGCGGCCACATGCTCCTGCTCCACAAATGGCGGCCGCCTGGGCCGGGAGGAGGGTTGCTACGCAACCTCCGTTAGGCGGCGCCCTGGCCTCCAGGCCTACGCTGTCCAGACCTACAGTGTCCGGGCCTACAGTGTCCGGGCCTACAGCGTCTGGGCCTACAGCGTCCGGGCCTACAGCGTCCGGGCCTACAGTGTACGGTCCTACAGTGCCCGGGCCTACATCGACCGGGCCTATAGTGTCTGGGCCTACAGTGTCCGGGCCTACAGCGTCCGGGCCTACAGTGTCCGGGCCTACAGTGTCCGGGCCTACAGTGTCCGGTCCTACAGTGCCCGGGCCTACAATGTCCGGTCCTACAGCGTCTGGGCCTACAGTGTACGGGCCTACAGTGCCCGGGCCTACAGCGCCCCCCAGGCCTAATTCAGCCCAAAATAAAGAATGTCCCGGCTAATATGGGACAGTGGGCGACCCCCACTGCCAAACCCTGACCCCCGATCCCTAACCCTTGACCCCCGACACCCACCGTCAACTCCGAACTCCGACATTAACGCCTAACTCTGACATGTAATCCCAACGCTAACCCTTGAACCCCTAACCCTGGCCCCACACCTCCAGGGATGTCCACTATTGACAATGTTTATTTGCTTTCAGGGAGCACACAAAGGAAAATAATCGCAAGTGTTACTCCTACCCTCATCTTCCTCATCCTGATCATTCCTGTGGTCTTTTACATCAGACAGTAAGTACAAAACCCCGAGCTCAACATTGCCCACTTCCCTGTCTCTGTCTCCGTCTCTGTCTCCATCTCCGCCCTTGTCCCTTATTAGGCCCAGGGGGCACTGTAGGCCCGGACGCTGTAGATCCGGACAGTGTAGGCCCGGGGACCGCTGAAAGCCCAGACACTGTAGGCCCGGGGGCACTGTAGGCCCAGACAGTGTAGGCCCGGACACTGTAGGCCCGGAGAATGTAGGCCCAGACGCTGTTGACTTGGACACTGTAGGCCCGGACACTGTAGGCCCGGACGCTGTAGGCCCGGACACTGTAGGCCTGGACGCTGTAGGCCCGGACACTCTAGTCCCAGACGCTGTAGGCCCAGACAGTGTAGGCCCGGACACTGTAGGCCCGGACACTGTAGGCCCGGACACTGTAGATCCGGGGACCGCTGAAGACCCAGACACTGTAGGCCCGGGGGCGCTGTAGGCCCGGACACTAGGCCCGGACGCTGTAGGCCCAGACAGTGTAGTCCCGAACGCTGTAGGCCCGGACACTGTAGGCCCGGACGCTGTAGGCCCGGACAGTGTAGGCCCGGACAGTGTAGGCCCGGGGGTCACTGTAGGCCCGGACACTGTAGGCCCGGATGTCCGGACACTGTAGGCCCGGATGCTGTAGGCCCAGAGATTGTAGGACCGGACGTTGTAGGCCCGGACACTGTAGGCCCGGATGCATTAGGCCCGGACAGTGTAGTACCGGACGCTGTAGGCCCGGAGGCTGTAGGCCCGGAAGCTGTAGGCCCAGACGCTGTAGGCCTGGACAGTGTAGGCCCAGACACTCTAGGACCGGACGCTGTAGGCCCGGACACTGTAGGCCCGGTGGCCGCTGTAGGCCCGGACACTGTAAGCCCAGACACTGTAAACCCGGACACTGTAGGCCCGGCGCTGTAGGCCCGGATGCATTAGGCCCGGACACTGTATACCCGGACGCTGTAGGCCCAGACACTGTAGGCCCGGACAGTGTAGGACCGGACAGTGTAGGTCCGGGGGTCACTGTAGGCCCGGACACTGTAGGCCCGGATGCCCGGACACTGTAGGCCCAGATGCTGTAGGCCCAGAGACTGTAGGCCCGGACGCTGTAGGCCCGGACGCTGTAGGCCCGGACGCTGTAGCCTGGACAGTGCAGGCCCGGACGATGTAGGCACGGACGCTGTAGGCCTGGACAGTGTAGGCCCGGACACTCTAGGGACCAGACGCTGTAGGCCCGTACACTGTAGGCCCGGAAACTGTAGGCCCGGACGCTGTAGGCCCAGACGCTGTAGGCCCGGACGCCGTAGGCCTGGATGCTGTAAGCCCGGATGCAGTAGGCCCGGACAGTGTAGGCCAGGACACTGTAGGCCCGGACAGTGTAGGCCCGGACAGTGTAGGCCCGGACAGTGCAGGCCCGGACAGTGTAGGTTAACGGAGTGTGTTCGGGGAGCGGGGTCGAGTGTGTTCGCCTAACGGCGGTTGCGTAGCCGCAGTCCGTTCCCCCGGCCCGGGCGGCCGCCATTGGTGGAGCGGGAGCACGTGGCCGCTGGCTGGGTGAGGTCACGTGGGGCGCGGGGCGGTGACGTCACCTTGTGTCAATCTCTACCCTCGACAGAGATGCGATTTTTCTCTGTGTCGTATCTCCATCCCTCTCCCCTCAGCTCCCCTTCCCCTCCCCCCCTCAACTCCCCTCCCCCCTTCCTCCCCCTCCCTCACTCCCCACCCCCCCTCCTCCTCCTCCCCCCTCCCACCCTCCCCACCCCCCTTCTCCTCCTCCCCATCCCACCCTCCCTCCCCTCCCTCCCCCCTCCATCACTCCCCTTCCCTCCACTCCCCTCCCTCCCTCCCTCACTCCCCTCCCCCCTACTTCACTCCCCTCCCCCTCCCCCTCCCTCCCTCCCCCTCTCCCCTCCTCCTCCTCCTCCTCCTCCCCGCTCCACCCTCTCCCCTCCCATCCCCACTCCCCCCTCCTCCGCCAACTTTTAAAATGTGAATATCTTTAAAAATATAAGCATCGATTTCAATGAAACTTCTCCATTGGCACCAAAGGGACGATGGAGAGTAAGGTAGGCCGAGAAATGTCGCGCTATCGTGTACAGTTTAGGCTGTAGTTCAGGAACAAACAAACAAACAAACGAACAAACAAGAGTTTTAGTGTATAGGTGGCTGTGTGGTCACTCACATTTCACTGCACCTTCACTGGTACATGTGACAATAAATTGATCTTAAACAGTGTCCACAGCAGACGGAAGCAAGTAGATTCCCAGAGTAACGTCAACATCGATGCCACAAATGTAGTCTACAGTGTGGTGAAGAAAACCAGGAAGGTATGTCCATGGGAGAGAGGGGAGGGGAGGGAGGGGAGGGGAGGGGAGGGGAGGAGAGGAGAGGGGAGGGGAGGGGAGGGAGGGGAGGGGGGGAAGGGGAGGGGAGAGGAGCAGAGGAGAGGGGAGGAGAGGAGAGGGAGGAGAGGGGAGGGGAGGGGAGGGGAGGGGAGGAGGAGAGGGGAGGGGAGGGGAGGAGAGGGGAGGGGAGGGGAGGGGAGGGGAGGAGAGGGGAGGGGAGGAGAGGGGAGGGGAGGGGAGGGAGGGGAGGGGAGGGGAGGAGAGGGAGGGGAGGGGAGGAGAGGAGAGGGGAGGGGAGGGGAGGGGAGGGGAGGGGAGGGGAGGGGAGGGGAGGGGAGGGGAGGGGAGAGGGAGGTAGGGGGATCCACACTCACGCTACGTGCCCCCACAGACGCGTGTGAGGTGACCGTTTACGAGAACATGTGTCTGGCTGATCACGCACACGCACACGCACACGCGTGCCGCCCCCTGTCACCGGACACGTTCAGCTACTGGCACGGGGCCACAGGCAACACGGGACAGACACGCGTGGAGAACACCTGGTGAGTGGGT